>NW_027206736.1:490763-547597 GCF_032191515.1 Phaenicophaeus curvirostris
GGAAAATGAAAAGGTCGAAAGGAAAATAAAAAGATTGGAAGGAAAATAAAAAGATCAAAAAGGTCTAAAGGAAAATAAAAAATGGAAAGGGGAATTAAAAAAAGTGAAAAGGGAAATTAAAAAATGGAAAGGAAAATTAAAAAACCGGGGAGGTAAAAAAAATGGGAAAAGAGAAGCGAAAAATCCGAAAGGAAAATGAAAAATGGAGAAGGGAAATCAAAGATCGAGAAGGGAAAAAGGGGAAGAAAAGATGGGAAGGAGAAGAGGGGAAGGGAAATAGGAATGAGGAGGATAATGAGGCTGAGGAGGGGAATCAAACCCCAGAGAAATAAAATCCAGGAGGAAAATTAAGATCCGAAGGCGAATTAAGAAAAAATAACGAAGAATAACGGCGGAAAGGCGGCTAAAAACGCCAAGAAAACGGGACCCGCAATGGAAGCGGCAGCGGCGGCGGCTCCAGCCCCCCCGGCCCCCCCGAAAATCAACCGAACGGGGAAAGGAGCCGAGGGGGGCAAGAAAAAACCGATTGGGGGGGGGGGACCTCGAAAAAAGGGGGAAAAAATCCAAACGGGGGGGGGTTCGAGGGGTTTGGGTTGGGGGGGGGTCGCTCTGGGATGCGATTTGGGGGGGGGGGGTCGGTTTGGGGTCCGATTTGGGGGGGGGGGGTTGGTTTTGGGGTTGGAGGGGGGGGGGTCCGGTTTGGATTGGGGGGTCGGTTCGGTTGGGGGGGGGGGGGGGGTCGCTTTGGGATCCGATTTGGGGTCCCGGAGAGGGGGGGGGGTCGGTTCGGTTGGGGGGGGTGTCGCTTTGGGCTCCGGTTTTGGGGGGGGGGGGGGGGCTCCGATTCGGATTTGAGGGGGGGGGGGGTCGCTTTGGGATCCGATTTGGGGGGGGCGGGGGTCGGTTTGGGATCCGATTTGGAGGGGGGGGGGGTCGGTTTGGGCTCCGATTGAAGGGGGGGGGGTCGGTTTGGGATCCGATTTGGGGTGGGGGGGGGTCGGTTTGGGCTCCGATTTGGGGGGGGGGGGGTCGGTTTGGGCTCCGATTTCGGGGTGGGGGGGGGGGGGGTGGGTTGGGGTCCCCGGGGTGGGGGGGTCGGTGCGGGCCGGGGGGGTCCCGGGGGGGGGTCCCGGGGTGGGGGGTGTCTCGGTGCGGGCGGCGGGCGAGGCGAAGCGGGGGGCTCCGCGCATCCTTTTGTCCTTCAGCGCGTCGGGGCTGACGCACCGCGGGGCTCCGGGCGGCGGGGGGGGGCTCCGCGCCGCCATCCCGCCCTCCTCCTCCTCCTCCTCCTCCTCTTCCTCCTCCTCTTCCTCCTCCTTCAAACCCCTCCTCTCCAACCCAACCCCCCCCCCCCCCCCCCCGAGATAGTTCGGAGCTGCCGCCGCCCCCTCCCGGCCTCCTCCCCTTCTCCTCCTCCTCCTCCTCTGCCTCCTCTTCTTCTCCTCCTCTTCCTCCATTCCTCTTCTCCTCCTCTTCCTTCTCCTCTGCTCCTCATCCTTCCCCCTTGTCCTCCTCCCTGCCTCTTCTCTTCTTCCTCTCTCCCTCCTCCTCCTCCTTCTCTTCTTCTCCTCCTCTTCCTCCATTCCTCTTCTCCTCCTCATCCTTCTCTGCTCCTCATCCTTCCCCTCTCTTCTTCCTTGTCCTCCTCCCTTCCTCTTCTCTTCTTCCTCTCTTCCCCCTCCTCCTTTCCTCCTCCTCTTCCCCCCTTCCTCTTCTTTTCTTCCTCCCTTCCTCTCCTCCTCATCCTCCTCCTCTCCTCCTCCTCTTCCTCCCTTCCTCTTCTCCTCTTCCTCTCTTCCCCCTCCTCCTTTCCTCCTCCTCTTCCCCCATTCCTCTTCTTTTCTTCCCCCCTTCCTCTTCTCTTCTTCCACTCTCCCTCCTTCTCCTCATCCTCCTCCTCTTCCCCCCTTCCTCTTCTCTTCTTCCTCCCTTCCTCTCCTCTTCGTCCTTCTCCTCTCCTCCTCCTCTCCCTCCATTCCTCTTCTTCCTCTCTCCCACCTCCTCCTCCTCATCCTTCTCCTCTCCTCTTCCTCCACTCCTTTTCTCATCCTCTCCTCTTCCTCTTCCTCCATTCCTCTTCTCTTCTTCCTCCCTTCCTCTTCTCCTCCTCTCCCTCTTCCTCATCCTTCTCTTCTCTTCCTCTTCTTCCTCCATTCCTCTTCTCTTCTTCCTCTCTCCCTCCTCTTCCTCTCCTCCTCCTCTCTTCCACTCACCCTTCTCCTCTCCTCCTCCTCTTCCTCCATTCCTCTTCTCTTCTTCCTCTCCTTCTCCTCCTCCTCCTCTTCCTTTTCTCTTCCTCCTCCCTTCCTCTTCTCCTCTTCCTCACCTCCTCCTGTCTTCCTCCTCTCCTCTTCATCTCTTCTCCCTCTCTTCTCTTCTCCCTCTCATATTCCTTATCTTCCTCTCATCCTCCTCTTCACTTCCCCTTCTCTTCTTCCTCTCTTACTCCTCTCCCTCCTCCTCTGTTCCTCCTCTTCTTCCTCTATTCCTCCTCTTCCTCCTTTCCTTTTCTCCCTCCCTTCCTCTACTCTCATTCCTTGCATCCTCCTCTCCTCTTCCTCTTTTCTTCTTCTTCCTCTCTAACTCCTCTTCCTCCTCCTCTCTTCTCCTCTTCCTCTCTTCCTCCTCCTCCTCTCTTCCTCTTCCTCCCCTTCCTCCTCACTCTGGGAATCGTGGGGGGAAGAGGGCTCCGTGGGGTGAGGATGGACGGACAGGTGGACAGACGGACAGCGCCGTGGCTGGAAGGTGATGGGGGGGCAGGGGGGGCAGGGACCCCAACTCACCTCAAACCTCCCACCCCCCTTCACAGGGGAGGGACCAGGGACCCCAGGACCCCAGTGAGGGGGGGGGCCAAATGAGGAGGGTCCCAGGGACCCCAGGACCCCAATAATGGGGGGGGGGGGCAAATGAGGGGGAGGAACCAGGGACCCCAAGACCCCAATAATGGGGGGGACAAATGAGGGGGGGGGACCAGGGACCCCAAGATCTTACTGAGGGGAGTCCCATGGACCCCAGGATCCAGTATCCTCACTGAGGCGGGTCACAAATGGTGTGAGGAGGGGCCAGATACCTCAGGACCCCAATGAGGGGGGGGTCCCAGGGACCCCGAATCTGATGTTCTATTGAGGGGGGGTCCCACAGCCCCCAGTCCCCAATGAGGGGGGATCCCAGGACCCCAAATCTGATGTTCTATTGAGGGGGGGTCCCACAGACCCCAGTCCCCAATGAGGAAGGGGGTTCCAGGACCCCAAATCTGATGTTCTATTGAGGGGGGGTCCCACAGACCCCAGTCCCCACTGAGGAGGGGTGGTCCCAGGACCCCAAATTTGATGTTCCATTGAGGGGGGTCCCTGGGACCCCAAATCTGCTGTCCCCCCAGAGCTGTGGGTTGGACAATTAGTGCTGGCCTGGTAATGAACCCGGGGGGAGTGGAGTGGGGTTGGGGGGGGGGTCCTGTGGGGCTGTGCCCCCCCCCAGGGCCCCCCATGCTCATTGCCCCCCCCCCCCCATTTTGCCATCGGCAGCACCGTCCCAGATCAGCCGAGGTTTAATTAATAGATAACGAGGACAACGGGGCGGGGGGGGGGATCACACACGACTTGGGATGCCAGCAGCGCCGGGGGGGGGGTCCTGGCCCCCCAAGTTTGCAATGAGGGGGGCCCGGGGGGGTCATGAACCCTGGGAGATGCTTTTGGGGGGAGTCAATCTCACCCTAATTATTTGTGGATTCTCTGGTGTATGATACAATTAAGACCTGGGGGGAGCGGGGTTGTCTATAGGGATTTGATGGGGTGTGGGGACCCCCCCCCCCAGCCCTATTTTAGGGTGGAGAGGGGCCGGAGGGGGGGATGGGGACCCCAAGAGTGGGATGGGGACCCCCACAGTGAGATGGGAACCATAGGAGCAGGATGGGACCCCCCAGGAGTGGGATGGGGACCCTTTGGAAGTGGAATGGGGACCCCAAGAGTTGGAGGGAGACCCCCAAGGAGAGGGATGGGCACCTCAGAAGTGGAATCGGGACCCCCAAGATTGGGACAGGGACCTCCCAAGGGTGAGATTGGGGACCCCTGGGATTGGGATGGGGACCCCCAGGAGTGGAGCATCACCCCACGGCGCAGGGGTGGGACGGGATGGGATGGGATGGGATGGAGATAGGGTGGAGATGGAGGTAGGGGTGGAGATGGAGATCAGATGGGATGGGATGGGATGGGATGGGATGGGATGGGGTGGGATGGGATGGGATGGGATGGGATGCCATGGATGGGATGGGATGGGATGGGATGCCATGGATGGGATGGGATGGGATGCGATGCCTTGCTGGGGTTGGATGGGATGCCCAGGGTGGGATGAGATGCCCAGGAAGGGATGGGATGCCCAGGGGGGGTTAGGATTCCCAAGGTGGGATGGGTTGGGATGCCCAGGGTGGGAATCCCCCTCTGGCATGGGACCCACCACCCCTCCGCGTCCCAGGCCACCCAATCCCCGAGCCCCGGGGCCCGTCCCTGGTTGCCCGGTGCCCAGGCCGTGGTCGGGCGGTCGGACACGGCTCCTCGGGCTCCAGCGCTCCCGGAGAGAGGCGGCTCCAGGGCCTCCGGCTCCTTCTCCTGATCGGGATGCCGGGCGCGTGCCGGAGCCCTGGCTCGCTGCCCCGCGCGGCTCTCAAAGGGCCTTTGTGTGCCCCGGAGAGCGGGATTGGCCACTGGGATTGGATCTGGCCTGGGATGGTGGGCAAGGCTGGTCCTGGGGGCTTCATCTGCGGCGCCTCCTGCGTGGTGGCATCAGAGATGGCTTCCGTGGGGCAGAGTTGGTCTCCATGGGGCAGAGTTGGTCTCCATGGGGCTGAGTTGCCTTCCATGGGGCTGCGTTGGTCTCCATGGGGCTGCGTTGGTCTCCATGGGGCTGCGTTGGTCACCATGGGGCTGAGTTGGTCTCCATGGGGCAGAGTTGGTCTCCATGGGGCTGAGTTGGTCTCCATGGGGCCAAGACGGGTTCCACTGAGGTTAACGAGGAGCACGCTGCCTCCCAGACCCTGCGTTCGGTGGCTTTTCCCTGCTGAGATGCTCCACACGCATCCATCTCCGTCCTATCCCAGTGTTGACGCCGGTGGCTGGTGGAGCTCGGAGAACCCGAGCTGGTGGCCGAGTGGGTTGGTGGGAAGGGGCCGGGGGTGGATGCTGACCCCGTCCCCTCGTGGTGCCGCAGGTGGAGGTGGAGGTGGAGAGCATGGACAAGGCGGGGAACTTCATCGGGTGGCTGCACATCGAGGGCGTCAACCTGTCGGTGGCCCTGGTGGAACACGCCCTCTCCAAGGTTCACTTCACCGCCGAGCGCAGCCCCTACTACAAGGCCCTGCTGGCCGCCGAGGACGCCGCCAAGCAGAAGAAGGAGAAGGTGAGCGTGGGGCGGGGGTGTCCCCACCCTGAGAGTGTCCCCCGCCTAGAGATGTCACCACCCCGAGGGTGTCCCCGTGCCAAGAGACGTCCCCAGCCCAAGGGGTGTCCTCATGGCGAGAAGTATCCCCACCCCAAGAGACGTTCTCGCCTCAAGGGAGTCTCCTTGGGAAGGGTTGTCCCCAGCCCCAGCGATCTCTCCACCCCAAGGGACGTACTCGCCCCAAGAGATGTCACCAGGTCATCTGAAGAGATGTCTCCACCCCAAGGGACGTCCCCATGCCAGGAGATGACCTCGCTCTAAGAGATGTCCCCGTGGCAAGAGATGTCCCCACCCCAAGGGGCGTCCTCGCCTCAAGGGATGTCTCCATGGGAAGGGTTGTCCCCAGCCCAAGGAACGTCCCTACACCAGGAGATGTCCCCATGGCAAGAGACGTCTCCACCCCAAGGGACGTACTCACCCCAAGAGGTGTCACCAGATCATCTGAAGAGATGTTCCCACCCCAAGAGGTGTCCTCGCCTCAAGGCGTGTCTCCATATGAAGAGATGTCACCAACCCAAGGGATGTCACCACACCAAGAGATGTCACCGTCTGAAGAGACGTCTCAACCCCAAGGGATGTTCCCACCCCAAAAGGTGTCCTCGCCTCAAGGGATGTCTCCATGGGAAGGGTTGTCCCCAGCCCAGGAGATCTCTCCACCCCAAGAGACATACTCACCCCAAGAGATGTCCTCACCCTAAGAGATGTCTCCACCCCAAGGGATGTCCTCAGCCTAGGAGCTGTCCGCATGGCGAGAGGTGTCCCCACCCCAAGGGACATCCCCGACCCAAGGCTCAAGGCTCCTGGGTGCCAGGGACTCTCCAGTTGCTGGTGCCTTCATCCTCTTGCTGGTGGCTTCAAGCGTGACCATGGGGTCCCCCAACCCGCGTGTTTGTGTCCCCAATCCAGGTGTGGTCCCACTACGAGGAGGCCCCGGTGGAGGAGGTGGTGCCAGTGCTGGAGGAGAAGGAGCGCACGGCCAACTACAAACCTGTCTTCGTGACAGAGATCACGGATGATCTCCACTTCTACGTGCAGGACGTGGAGACGGGTACGGCCACGGGCTGGGTCCCTGTGGACAGTTGGCCCCACAGAGAGTTGGCCCTTGGAGAGTTGGCCCTTGGAGAGTTGACCATGGAGAGTTGTCCTCATGGAGAGTTGTCCTCATGGAGAGTTGTCCCATGGAGAGCTGGCCCATGGAGAGCTGGCCATGGAGAGTTGTCCCCATGGAGAGTTGCCCCATGGAGAGTTGTCCCATGGAGAGCTGGCCATGGAAGTTGTCCCCATGGAGAGTTGTCCCCATGGAAAGTTGTCCCCGTGCAGAGTTGTCCCCATGGAGAGTTGTCCCCATGGAGAGTTGTCCCATGGAGAGCTGGCCATGGAAGTTGTCCCCATGGAGAGTTGTCCCCGTGCAGAGTTGTCCTCATGGAGAGTAGGCCCCATGGAGAGTTGTCCCCATGGAGACCTGGCCCTATGCAGAGTTGTCCCCATGGAGAGTTGTCCCCATGGAGAGTTGTCCCCGTTGAGAGTTGTCCCATGGAGAGTTGTCCCGTGGAGAGTTGTCCCATGGAGCGTTGTCCCCATGGAGAGTTGGCCATGGAGAGTTGGCCCCATGGAGAGTTGTCCCCATGGAGAGTTGGCCATGGAGAGTTGGCCCCATGGAGAGTTGGCCCCATGGAGAGTTGGCCATGGAGAGTTGGCCATGGAGAGTTGGCCCCATGGAGAGCTGGCCATGGAAGTTGTCCCCACAGAGAGTTGTTCTCATGGAGGTTTGTCCCCATGGAGAGTTGTCCCCATGGAGAGTTGTCCCATGGAGAGTTGTCCCCATGCAGAGTTGTCCCCATGGAGGGTTGTCCCCATGGAGATCTGGCCGCAGAGAGCTGTCCATGGAGAGCTGTCCCCAGGCAGAGCCGTCCCACGGCCGTTGTCCCTGTCTGCAGGGGCGCAGCTGGAGAAGCTGATGGAGAACATGCGAGCCGAGGTGGGCAACCACCCTCCGGTGGAAGGCGCCTACGCCCCGCGCCGCGGGGACTTCTGCATCGCCAAGTTCGTCGATGGAGAGTGGTGAGCAGGAGGTCCCACCCCCCCCAACCCCGTGAGGGGCCGTGGGGCGCGGCTGCCCCATGCCGAGGGGGTGCTTGGGGGTGACCCCCCACCCCATCGTGCTCCTCAGGTACCGGGCCCGGGTGGAGAAGGTGGAGTCACCAGCCAAAGTCCACATCTTCTACATCGACTACGGCAACGTGAGTGTCGCCCCAGGGGGGCCACAGGGGGACCTCCACGTCCAGCCGTGCGGGGAGCCCACCATGAGATCCCACCACCCCTGGGTCCCCTCCCAACGCTGGTATCACGGAGCCCACCATGAGATCCCACCACCCCTGGGTCCCCTCCCAACGCTGGTATCACAGAGCCCACCATGAGATCCCATCACCCTTGGGTTCCCTCCCAGCGCTGATATCACGGAGCCCACCATGAGATCCCATCAGCCCTGGGTCCCCTCCCAACGCTGATATCACGGAGTCCACCATGAGATCCCACCACCCCTGGGTTCCCTCCCAACGCTGATATCAATCACGGAGCCCACCATGAGATCCCATCAGCCCTGGGTCCCCTCCCAATGCTGATATCATGGAGCCCACCATGAGATCCCATCAGCCCTGGGTCCCCTCCCAACGCTGATATCACGGAGCCCACCATGAGATCCCACCACCCCTGGGTCCCCTCCCAACGCTGATATCACGGAGCCCACCATGAGATCCCATCACCCCTGGGTCCCCTCCCAACACTGGTATCATGGAGCCCACCATGAGATCCCATCACCCCTGGGTCCCCTCCCAACGCTGGTATCATGGAGCCCACCATGAGATCCCATCACCCCTGGGTCCCCTCCCAACGCTGATATCACGGAGCCCACCATGAGATCCCATCACCCTTGGATTCCCTCCCAACGCTGATATCACGGAGCCCACCATGAGATCCCATCAGCCCTGGGTCCCCTCCCAGCGCTGATATCACGGAGCCCACCATGAGATCCCATCACCCCTGGGTCCCCTCCCAGTGCTGATATCAATCACGGAGCCCACCATGAGATCCCACCACCCCTGGGTTCCCTCCCAACGCTGATATCATGGAGCCCACCATGAGATCCCATCACCCTTGGGTTCCCTCCCAACAGTGATATCACGGAGCCCACCATGAGATCCCACCACCCCTGGGTTCCCTCCCAACGCTGATATCACGGAGCCCACCATGAGATCCCACCACCCCTGGGTTCCCCCCTGGTTCTGACCCCGTGGAGCCCCCGGGTGTCCCCTCAGCCGCGGTCGGTTGTCCCCCCGCAGAAGGAGACGCTCCCGGCCTCGCGGCTGGCGGCGCTGCCCCCGCCCTTCAGCACCCGCGTCCTCCCCGCCCAGGCCACCGAGTACAGGTTCGCCTTCATCCAGGTGCCCCAGGACGTGAGTACGGGGACTGGGGGGCAGTGGGGGGGAACTGGGAGCTGCTGGGAGCACTGGGAGCTTGATGGGAAAGATTGGGAGGTGATGGGAGCACTGGGAGATGATGGGATGACTGGGAGGTGATGGGATGACTGGAAGATGATGAGATGATTGGAAGATGATGGGAGCACTGGGAGATGATGGGAGGACTGGGATCTAATGGGAGCACTGGGATGCAATGGGATGACTGGGAGATGATGGGAGCACTGGGAGATGATGGGAGGGACTGGGAGCTGATGGGAGCACTGGGAGGCGATGGGAGGGACTGGGAGATGATGGGAGCACTGGAAGATGATGGGGGAGTTTGGAAGATGAGATGATTGGAAGGTGATGGGAGCACTGGAAGATGATGGGATGACTGGAAGATGATGAGATGATTGGAAGATGATGGGAGCACTGGGAGATGATGGGAGGGACTGGCAGGTGATGGGAGGGCTGGGAGGTGATGGAATGATTGGAAGTTGATGGGAGCACTGGGAGATGATGGAATGACTGGGAGATGATGAGATGATTGGAAGATGATGGGAGCACTGGGAGGTGATGGGAGCACTGGGATGTGGCAGGAGCGCTGGGAGGTGGTGGGATGACTGGGATGTGCTGGAGCACTGGAAGATGATGGGATGATTGGAAGATGATGGGAGCGCTGGGAGATGATGGGAGCACTGGGAGGTGATGGGGTGACTGGAAGATGATGGGAGCACTGGAAGATGATGGGATGACTGGAAGACGATGGTGGGGGCTGGAAGATGAGATGATTGGAAGATGATGGGAGCACTGGAAGGTGATGGGAGCACTGGGATCTGATGGGAGCACTGGGAGATGATGGAATGACTGGGAGCTGATGGGATGACTGGGAGCTGATGGGGTGACTGGAAGATGATGGGACCACTGGGATGTGGCAGGACCACTGGGAGGTGATGGGACCACTGGGAGGTGATGGGATAACTGGGATGTGCTGGGAGCACTGGAAGATGATGGGATCACTGGAAGATGATGAGACGATTGGAAGATGATGGGAGCGCTGGGATGTGATGGGAGCACTGGGATGTGCTGGGAGTACTGGAAGATGATGGGGTGACTGGAAGATGATGAGATGGTTGGAAGATGATGGGCCTGCTGGGAGCTGCTGGGATGACTGGGAGCTGCTGGGAGCACTGGGAGCTGCTGGGAGCAGTGGTGTGGGCGCCGCAGGAGGAGGCGCGGGCGGACGCGGTGGACAGCGTGGTGAGGGACATCCAGAACACCCAGTGCCTGCTGAACGTGGAGCTGCTGGGCCCCGGCTGCCCCCACGTCACCCTCCAGTTCGCCGACTCCAAGAGCGACGTGGGGCTGGGGCTCGTCAAGGAGGGGCTCGTCATGGTGGAGGCGCGCAAGGAGAGGCAGTTCCAGAAGGTGGTACGTGCTGGGGGCACTGGGAGGCGCTGGGAGGGGGAACTGGGACGGATGGGGGGGCTGGGAGGGGATGGGGGGCACTGGGAGGAGATGGGGGGCACTGGGAGGGGACTGGGAGGGGGAACTGGGAAGGATGGGGGGCACTGGGAGGGGATAGGGGGCACTGGGAGGAGACTGGGAGGGGGAACTGGGATGGATGGGGGCGCTGGGAGGGGATGGGGGGCACTGGGAGGGGACTGGGAGGGGGAACTGGGACGGATGGAGGGGCTGGGAGAGGATGGGGGGCCACTGGGAGGGGATGGGGGGCACTGGGAGGAGACTGGGAGGGGGAACTGGGAAGGATGGGGGCGCTGGGAGGGGATGGGGGGCACTGGGAGGGGACGGGGGGCACTGGGAGGGGACTGGGAGGGGGAACTGGGAAGGATGGGGGCGCTGGGAGGGGATGGGGGGCACTGGGAGGGGACGGGGGGCACTGGGAGGGGACTGGGAGGGGGAACTGGGAAGGATGGGGGGCACTGGGAGGAGATGGGGGGATCTGGGAGGGGACTAGGAGGGGGAACTGGGAAGGATGGGGGCGCTGGAAAGAGATGGGGGGATCTGGGAGGGGACTAAGAGGGGGAACTGGGATGGATGGGGGGGCTGGGAGGGGACGGGGGGTGATGGGAGGGACTGGGGGATTCGGGGGGGGAACTGGGAGGGGATGAGGGGAACTGGGAGGTGGTGGGAGGGATCTGGGGAATAAGGGGGTGCCGGGGGTCCCCGGGTGACCCACCTCCTGCCCCCTCAGATCACCGAGTACCTGAACGCCCAGGAGACGGCGAAGAGCGCACGGGTGAGACTGGGGGGACCCCAACTCTGGAGTCACTCCCGATTAACCCCCCCATTTCTGGAGTCACTCTGGATTCACCTCCCTATTTCTGGGGTCACTCCGGATTCACCCCCCTATTTCTGGGGTCACTCCAGATTAACCCCTTCTATTTCTGGGGTCGCTCTCGGTGTGGGACCCCAACTCTGGGGTCACTCTGGATTCACCCCCCCAATTTCTGGGGTCGCTCTGGATTCACCCCCCCTATTTCTGGGGACACTCCGGATTCAGGGCCCCCATTTCTGGAGTTAATCCAGTTCACCCCCCCCTGTTTCTGGGGTTGCTCTGGGTGTGGGACCCCAACTCTGGGGTCACTCTGGATTCAGCCCCCCTATTTCTGGGGTCGCTCTGGGTGTGGGACCCCAACTCTGGGGTCACTCTGGATTCAGCCCCCCTATTTCTGGGGTCGCTCTGGATTCACCCCTCTATTTCTGGGGTCACTCCAGATTCACCCCTCCTATTTCTGGGGTCACTCTGGGTGTGGGACCCCAACTCTGGGGTCACTCTGGATTCACCCCCCCCTATTTCTGGGGTCACTCTGGATCCAGGGCCCCTATTTCTGGAGTTAATCTGGATTCACCCCCCCTATTTCTGGGGTGACTCCGGATTCCCCCCATCAATCCGGGGTCCCTCCGGTTCTGACCGCCCCCCATCTCTTGCAGCTCAACCTCTGGCGCTACGGCGACTTCCGCGCCGACGATGCCGACGAGTTCGGCTACGGCCGCTGAGGGACCCGGAGCCCCCTCCCCACCGTGTCCCGCCTGGGGGGCCGGGGGGGGCACCCCAGCTCCCCAAGCCCCCCTCTCCGTCCCGTGTCCCCCCCACGCCCCCCCGGGCTGTATTTAAAGCTTCGAGGCCCAATAAATGTAGTGGAACGTTGGCGTCGGGGGCTTCCTGGAGGGGTTCCTGCCACCCACCTGGGGACCAACCATGGAAACCAACCCTGGGAACCAACCATGGATTCCATCACTGGGACCCAACCGTGGATCCCAACCCTGGATCCCAATCCTGGGACCTTCTGGGAGGGGGAGGTGGTCTCTGGGGAGCATCCTGGGACCCATCACTGGGGCCCAACCATGGATCTCAATCCTGGACCCAACCATGGAATCCATCATTGGGATCCAACCTTGGTTCCACCCATGGATCTCAACCATGGATCCCAACCCTAGGACCTTCTAGGAGGGGGAGGTGGTCTCTGGGGAGCATCCTGGGACCCATCACTGAGACCCAACCATGGCTCTCAATCCTAGGACCCAACCTTAGTTCCATCCAGGTATCTCAAGCCTGGGACCAACCCTGGATCCCAACCCTGGGACCTTCTAGGAGGGGGAGATGATCTAGGGGGAGCGTCCTGGGACCCAACCATGGATCCCAACCCATCACTGGGGCTCAACTTTGGTTCCACCCATGGGTCTCCTCACTGGAACCCAACCTTGATTCCACACAGGGATCTCAACCCTGGATCCCAACCCTGGATCCAAACATGGATCTCAACCTTGGGTTCCAAACCTGGAGCCCAGTCCTGGGACCCAAACCTGCACCCAACCCCAGGTTCCAACCCATGGGTCTCAAGCTTGGGTCCAACCCATAGATCTCAAACCTGGACCCCAGTACTGGGAGCCAACCTTGGTTCCACCCATGGATCCTGATCCCAGGACTCAACTCTGGGTCTCAAAATCCCCAGTCCTGGGATTCAACCTTTGATCTCAACCCTGGGACCCAACCTTCGTTCTACCCATGGATCTTGACCCTGGATCCCAGTCCTGGGACCCAAACTCCAAGTTCCAACCCATGGGTCTCAGCCTTGGGTCCAACCCATAGATCTCAACTCTGGGATCTGAAACCTGGACCCCAATCCTGGGACCCAACCCACAGATCTCAGCCCTGGGACCCAACCCTGGTTCCACCCACGGATCCTGATCCCAGGACTCAACCCTGGGTCTCAACCCTGGACCTCGTTCCTGGGATCCAACCCTCGATCTCAACCTGGAGTCCCAACCTTGGTTCTACCCATGGATCTCGACCCTGAATCCCAGTCCTGGGACACAAACCTGGATTCCAAACCTGGACCCAAGCCCCGGGTTCCAACCCATAGATCTCAACTCCGGGATCTCAAATCTGGACCCCAGTCCTGGGACCCAACCCACAGATCTCAGCCCTGGGACCCAACCTTGGTTCTACCCACAGATCCTGACCCTGGGACTCAATCCTGGGTCTCAACCCTGGATCCCAACCTTGGTTCTACCCATGGATCTCGACCCTGGATCCCAGTCCTGGATTCAAACCTGGACCCAAACCCCAGGTTCCAACCCATGGGTCTCAACCTTGGGTCCAACCCATAGATCTCAACTCTGGGATCTCAAACCTGGACCCCAATCCTGGGACCCAACCCATGGATCTCAGTCCTGGGACCCAACCCTGGTTCCACCCATGGATCCTGATCCTGGAACTCAACCATTGATCTCAACCCTGGGTCCCAACCCATGAATCTCAACCCTGGATCCCAACCTTGGTTCTACCCATGGATCTCGACCCTCGACCCCAGTCCTGGGACCCAACCCTTGCCCCCCATGCAGTCTGGGCCGCCCCGCGGAGGGTCCCCAACCCCGT
The DNA here is from genome assembly GCF_032191515.1 of Phaenicophaeus curvirostris. Lineage (NCBI taxonomy): Eukaryota > Metazoa > Chordata > Aves > Cuculiformes > Cuculidae > Phaenicophaeus > Phaenicophaeus curvirostris. The sequence continues at coordinate 504,555 of NW_027206736.1, forward strand.
CCCAAGCCCCGGAGACGCTGTCTCCATCCACGGGGACACCAGTGAAGGGCCCCTGGGTGGTGGCCCCGTCCTCGGTGTCCCCAGCGGCATTGATCGACGGCTGAGATTGGGGGTGGGGGTGGGGTCACCCGTGTTCCCGAGGGGCTAATTATAGGGTGGCGCTAATTGAGTCGGAACCCAATTACAGCAGAGCGCCAGGTTCAATAATTAACGCCGACCAACGATCGTAATTAATGGAAGAGCTGGGAGTGGGGGTGGGAAGGTGGCCCTGGGCCATGGGGGGGGGGCTCCTGGGTTGATGGGTTCCTAGGGGTCTTGGGGTACCTCAAGGTGGGTCTGGTGGGCTTTGATGGGTTTTGAGGGGGGTTCTGGGGGTCTTTGGTGGGATTTGGGGGTCTTTGATGGGTTCCTGGGGGTCTTGGGGTATCTCAAGGTGGGGTCTGGTGGGCTTTGATGGGTTTTGAGGGGGGTTCTGGGGGTCTTTGGTGGGATTTGGGGGTCTTTGATGGGTTCCTGGGGGTCTTGGGGTATCTCAAGGTGGGTCTGGTGGGCTTTGATGGGTTTTGAGGGGGGTTCTGGGGGTCTTTGATGGGTTCCTGGGGGTCTTGAGGGTATCTCAGAACAGTTCTTGGAGTCTTTGATGGGTCTTCAGGGTATCTCTGAGGGGTTCTGAGGGTCTTTGGTGGGTTCCTGGGGGTCTTGGGGTATCTCAAAGGGGGTCTGGTGGGCTTTGATGGGTTTTAAGGGGGGTTCTGGGGGTCTTTGGTGGGATCCTGGGGGTCTTGGGGTATCTCGAGGGGGGTCTGGTGGGCTTTGATGGGTTTTGAGGGGGGTTCTGGGGGTCTTTGATGGGTTCCTGGGGGTCTTGAGGGTATCTCAGAGCAGTTCTTGGAGCCTTTGGTGGGTCTTCAGGGTATCTCAGAGGGGTTCTGAGGGTCTTTTCTGGGTTCCTGGAGATCTTGGAGAATCCAAGGGTCCCCAGTGTTCCCAGTACCACCAGCCAGGGGACACCAGAGCCCCCCAAGGCAGGGGACCCTGTGGGCTGTACTGGGCAGTATTGGCCTGTGCTGGGTGGTGCTGGGCTGTACTGGGCCATACTGGGTGGCACCAGTACTGGGATGTACTGGGAGGTACTGGGAGGTACTGGGAGGTACTGGGCGGTGCTGGGCTAACTGGGAGGTACTGGGTGGTGCTGGGCTGTACTGGGAGGTGCTGGGCAGTACTGGGCTGTACTGGGCTGTACTGTGTTATACTGGACTGCAGTGGGAGGTACTGGTCTCTACTGGGTTGCACTGGGCTGTGCTGAGCAGTACTGGGCCATACTGGGAGGTGCTGGGCTGTGCTGGGAGGTACTGGGCTGTACTGGGAGGTACTGGGAGATACTGGGCTGTACTGGGCTGTGCTGGGAGGTACTGGGCTGTACTGGGCAGTTATACTGGTTATACTGGACTGAAGTGGGAGGTACTGGGCTGTACTGGGTTGCACTGGGCTGTGCTGAGCAGTACTGGTGGCACCGGGCTGTACTGGGCTGTACTGGGCTGTACTGGGCGGCACTGGGGCCGCAGCGGGTTCCGACAGCGGGGAAAGAGCGACCCCCAGCGGCCGCTCCGAGCCCAGTCCCACCAGTCCAGTCCCACCAGTCCATCCCAGTCCCACCAGTCCCACCATCCCAGTCCCACCATCCCAGTCCCGCCTGTCCCACCAGTCCGAACATTCCCTCCCAGTCCATCCCAGTCCCACCAGTCCCACCAGTCCATCCCAGCCCAACCATCCTAGTCCAACCATTCCATCCCAGTCCAACCATTCCATCCCAGTCCATCCCAGTCCGACCACCCTATCCCAGTCTGTCCCAGTCCAGCCACCCCATTCCCATCCAGCCATCCCATTCCAGTCCATCCCAGTCCAACCACCCCATCCCAGTGTAACCATCCCATCCCAGTCCAACCACTTCATCCCAGTCCACCCAGTCCAACCATTCCATCCCAGTCCATCCCACTCCAATCACCCCATCCCAGTCCATCCCAGTCCAACCATTCCCCCCCAGTCCATCCCAGTCCAACCATTCCCTCCCAGTCCATCCCAGTCTAACCATTCCATCCCAGTCCATCCCAGTCTAACCATTCCATCCCAGTCCATCCCAGTCTAACCACCCCATACCAGTCCTTCCCAGTCCATCCCAGTCCAATCACCCTATCCCAGTCTAACCACCCCATCCCAGTCCATCCCAGTCCAACCAGTCCCTCCCATTCCCTCCCAGTCCCTCCCAGTCCATCCCAGTTCACCCCATTCCAACCATTCCCTCCCAGTCTATCCCAGTCCATCCCAGTCCAATCACCGTCCCCTTGTCCCCCTGTCCCTGTGTCCCCATGGTGGGGGGGGGGGGTGTCTCTGTCCCCCTGTCCCCACGGGGTGTCTGTCTGTCTGTCTGTCTGTCCCTCCCCTCCCCTCCCCCCCCGCTATTTTTAGCTCCCGCGTGTTTCCAGGGGAACCCGGTGACGCAGGGACCTCAATGCGGCCCGAGCGCGCGGGAGGGGCCGGACCCCCCCCCGAACCCCCCCCGGGACCCCCCGGGACCCCCTGGACCCCCCCCGACCCCCCCGAACCCCCCCCGGGACCCCCCCGGAACTGAGACCCCCCGGAACCGCGACCCCCCGGCACAGGGGCCCCCCCGGAACCCTCTCGGAACCCCCCACGGGTCCCCCCCGGAATAGGGACCCCCCCGGAACAGGTAGGAATGGGGAGGGGAGGGGGGGGTGGGAAGGGATCCCCCTGTGTGCCCCCCACCCCCACCCCTTGTCCCCCCCACGCTCCCCCCCTGCACCCCTCCCCTTTCCAGGAATCCCCCCTGCACCCCCCAGCACAGGAATTTGGGGGGGGATCCCCCTGTGTGCCCCCCCCAGGGATGTCCTTGCCCCCCCCCCCTTCCAGGATCCCCCTGGGACCCCCCCCTCACTCTAACCCCCCTCCCACCCCCCCCCAGCACATGTAGGAATTGGGGGGGGGGGCAGACCCCCCTTTCTCCCTCCCCTCGGTGCCCCCCCGGGACCCCCCCAGACCCCAGAACCCCCCCAGCCCCCCAAAATCCCCGGGGATCCCAGCCAGCACCCCCCCCCGCCCAAGCACCCTGCCCCCCCCCGGCCCCTCCTGCCCCCCCCCCAAATCCCCCCTGCACCCACAAATCCCTGGGCCCCCTGTACCCCAAATCTATGTGCTCCCTGCACCCCAAATCCTTGTGCCCCCCCCAAATCCCCCTGTACCCCAAATCCTCGTGCACCCCCACACCCCAAATTCCCATCCCCTCTGCCCCCCAAATCCCTGCGCCCCCGGGATTCCTGGGCTGCCCCCCCAGACTCCTCCAACCGGGGGTCCCCCACCTCCTCCCCCAGCCCCCCCCCCCCCCGCCCGTGCCCCCAAAACTGTCCTGGCTGCCTCTGGAGGGACCCGCGTGTGTCCCCCCCGCCGGGACCCCCGGCCCTGGGGTGCAGTGGGGAGGACGAGGGGGCTGGGGGACCCCCCAGGCTGCAGGGCGCTGGCCCCTCTGGCCTCTCCATCCAGCTCTGGCCCCTCCGGCCCCTCCATCATCTCCATCCCCTCCATCCATCTCCGTCCCATCCATCCATCTCGGTCACCTCCATCCCCTCTGTCCATCTCAGTCCCTTGTCCTCTCCATGACCTCCATCCCCTCCATCCATCTCCATCCCATCCATCCATCTCCATCCCATCCATCCCCTCCGTTCCCTCTGTCCATCTCCATGTCCTCCATCCATCTCCGTCCCATCCATCCACCTCTGTCCATCTCCATCCCCTCCGTCCATCCATCTCCATCCATCTCCATCTCCTCCATCCATCTCCGTCCATCTCCGTCCCCTCCATTCATCTCCATCCCCACTGTCCATCCCCATTCCCTCCACCCATCTCCATCCCCTCTGTCCATCTCTGTCCCCTCTGTCCATCTCTGTCCCCTCCATCCGTCTCCATCCCCTCCATCCATCTCCATCCCATCCATCCCCTCTGTTCCCTCTGTCCATCTCCATGTCCTCCATCCATCTCCGTCCCATCCATCCACCTCTGTCCATCTCCATCCCCTCTGTCCATCTCCATCCTCTCCATCCATCTCCATCCATCTCCATCTCCTCCATCCATCTCCGTCCATCTCCGTCCCCTCCATTCATCTCCATCCTCACTGTCCATCCCCATTCCCTCCACCCATCTCCATCCCCTCTGTCCATCTCTGTCCCCTCTGTCCATCTCTGTCCCCTCTGTCCATCTCCATCCCATCCATCCATCGCTGTCTCATCCATCCCTCTCCATCCCCTCCATCATCTCCATCCCCTCCATCCATCTCCATCTCCATCCCCTCAGTCCATCTCCATCCCATCCATCCATCTCAGCCACCTCCATCCCCTCTGTCCGTCTCAGTCCCTTGTCCTCTCCATGACCTCCATCCATCTCCATCCTCTCTGTCCATTGCGGTCCCCTCCGTCCCATCTCCATCCCCTCCATCCATCTCCATCCCCTCCATCCATCTCCATCCTATCCATCCCCTCTGTTCCCTCTGTCCATCTCCATGTCCTCCATCCATCTCCGTCCCATCCATCCACCTCTGTCCATCTCCATCCCCTCCGTCCATCCATCTCCATCCATCTCATCTCCTCCATCCATCTCCGTCCATCTCCGTCCCCTCCATTCATCTCCATCCCCACTGTCCATCCCCATTCCCTCCACCCATCTCCATCCCCTCTGTCCATCTCTGTCCCCTCTGTCCATCTCCATCCCCTCCATCCACCTCCATGTCCTCCACCCATCTCTGTCCCCTCCTTCCATCTCCATGTCCTCCACCCATCTCTGTCCCATTGATCCATCTCGGTCACCTCCATCACCTCTGTCCATCTCAGTCTCCTGTCCTCTCCATGACCTCCATCCATCTCCATCCCCTCTATCCTCTCCATCTCCTCCATCCCTCCATCCCTTCTGTCCCCTCCACCAATCTCTGTCCATCTCCATCCCCTCCATCCATCTCTGTCACCTCTGTCATCTCCACCACCTCCATCCCTTCTGTCTCCATCCATCTCCTTACACTCCGTCTCCTCCTCCGTCTCAGTCCCCTCCACCCCCTTCCGTCCCCTCGGACAAGGACGGACAAAGCGTTTCCCAGCAGGAGCTGGTGGTGGCCAAGAAGATCCCAGAGGTGGCCACCACGTGGTTGTCCATTCTGGCCCCACCGGGCAAGGGGAGAAGAGACCCACCAGATCTTCGGATCATGGAGATGGGGATCTGGAGTTGAGAGGATGGGATGGAGACGGGTCTGTGGGATGGAGATGATGGGATGGAGATGATGGATGGAGATGGGGCTGTGGGATGGAGATGATGGGATGGAGATGATGGGATGGAGATGATGGGATGGAGACAGGGCTGTGGGATGGAGATGATGGGATGGAGATGATGGGATGGAGACAGGGCTGTGGGATGGAGATGATGGGATGGAGATGATGGGATAGAGACAGGGCTGTGGGATGGAGATGATGAGATGGAGATGGAGATGATGGTATGGAGACAATGGGATGGAGATGGGGATGCAGGATGGAGATGATGGGATGGAGATGGAGATGGAGATGATGGATGGAGATGATGGGATGAAGATGGAGATGATAGGATGGAGATGGAGATGATGGGATGGAGACGATGGGATGGAGATGGAGATGCAGGATGGAGACAATGGGATGGAGATGGAGATGATGGGATGGAGATGATGGGATGGAGATGATGGGATGGAGATGGGGCTGTGGGATGGAGATGATGGGATGGAGATGATGGGATGGAGATGATGGGATGGAGACAGGGCTGTGGGATGGAGATGATGGGATGGAGATGATGGATGGAGACAGGGCTGTGGGATGGAGATGATGGGATGGAGATGATGGGATAGAGACAGGGCTGTGGGATGGAGATGATGAGATGGAGATGGAGATGATGGTATGGAGACAATGGGATGGAGATGGGGATGCAGGATGGAGATGATGGGATGGAGATGGAGATGGAGATGGAGATGGAGATGATGGGATGGAGATGATGGGATGAAGATGGAGATGATAGGATGGAGATGGAGATGATGGGATGGAGACGATGGGATGGAGATGGAGATGCAGGATGGAGACAATGGGATGGAGATGGAGATGATGGGATGGAGATGATGAGATGGAGATGGGGATGCAGGATGGAGATGGAGATGATGGGATGGAGACAATGGGATGGAGATGATGAGATGGAGATGGAGATGCAGGATGGAGATGGAGATGGTGGGATGGAGACGATGGGATCAGATGGAGATGGAGATGTTGAGATGGAGCTGATGGGATGGAGCTGGGGCTGTGGGGTGGAGCTGGTGACGTGGGATGGAGCAGGGCCCCCTGCGCTGCAGCAGGGTTGGTGCCACCTCACCTCCGGTTCCGACAGGAGCCGGTGTGGAGCCTGCCTGCCCTGCGGTGGCCCCGGGAGCCCTTGTCCCTGTTGTCCCCTCCAGACACCAGGAGGCCTGGAGGTCCCAACGCCACCGGCCACCGCGCCGAGACCTCAGCAGCAGCTCTGGGGACCCAGCTGGAGGGACGGGAGCTCGGGAGCCGACACCTGGAGCATCTCTGTCCCCATCCCTCTGTCCCTTGTCCCCAGCCCTCTGTCCCCATCCCCCTGTCCCTTGTCCCCAGCCCCTCACCTCTGTCCACATCCCTCTGTCCCTTGTCCCCAGCCCCTCACCTGCGTCCCCATCCCTCTGTCCCTTGTCCCCAGCCCCTCACCTGTGTCCCCATCCCCCTGTCCCTTGTCCCCAGCCCCTCACCTGTGTCCTCATCCCTCTGTCCCTTGTCCCCAGCCCCTCACGTGTGTCCTGTGTCCCCAGCCCTGTCCCATGTCCCCGTGTCCCAATCCCTCTGTCCTCTGTCCCCATCCCTCTGTCCCTCATGTCCCCCCTTCTCTCCCACGTCCCCCCCCTTGTGTCCCCCTCAATCTGACTGGTGTCCCCTCTCCCCACACAGCTCCGATGTCCCCAGCGTCACCCAGGACCCCCATATCCCGGGCAGGGTCACCTCTGGGGGTGCAGCTGAGCCCCCCCAGCCCCCCCGGGGGTCCCTGTCCCCCCCCCGTCCCCCCGTCCCTGTCCCTCTCGGCTCTTTTTGCGGTCTGGGCTTGCTGTTCCTCCCGGCAGCGTCAGGAAGCCCTTACCCCAAAAAGGATCCGCGGGGGGCCCCGAGCGCCGGGGGGGACCCCAAAGCTGAGCCTGGGGGGGACCCCGAAAGGTGAGTCTGGGGGGGGACCCCAAGTGTGAGTCTTGGGGGGGGACGCCGGAAGGTGAGTCTGGGGGGGCCCTAAAAGCAGCACGGGGACAGTGGGGACACCCCGTCTGCACCCAGTGAGGAGCAGCCTTGGGGGGGACCCCAAAATAGGTGAGTTGGGGGGTGGGGGGGCCCAAAAGTTGGGCAGAGGGGGTGGGGGGACCCCGGTGGCCGCAGGAGCAGCTTGGGGACGGGGGGGACAGTGGGGACAGGGCACCCCAGTTGCACCCAGCGAGAAGCAGCTTCGCCTTATGGGGGGGACCCCGAAACAGGTGAACTGGGGGGATATGGGGGTCCCCAACCCCGGGCAGTTTGGGGGGGTGGGGGGACCCCAAGAGTGTGTGTGTGGGGGGGGAGGTGGGGGGTCCCAGCACCCTTTGGGGGGGGGGTGACAGCAGTGGGAGGGGACACTGAGCCGGTGTCACCCAAGGAGGAGCCTGACCCCCCCCCGCCATTGACCTGGGACCCCAGACCCCTCCATCCTCCCCCTTTGACTTGACCTCCCCCCTCTTTATCTGGGACCCCCGAGCTCCCCTCTCCGAGCCCTGGGACCCCCTCCGAGCCCCCCTCATTCACCTGGGACCCCCCCCGAGTCCCCCCATTCACCTGGGACCCCCCCGAGCCCCTTCCCCCCATTGACTGGGACCCCCACCCTCCCCAGCTCCCCTCGGGTCCTCCAGCCCTGCAGTTCCCGTTTTCGCCGCTGCGGGGGCGCTGGCGCTCGCAGTCGCCGCTCTGCCCTGCGCACCCCCTCTCTCTCCTTTCTTTCCGGTCCTCCAGCGCCGCAATTCCCGCTTGCGCCGCTAGGTGGGGGCGCTGGCGCGCGCCGTCGACGCTCTGCCCCGTCCTCTCGCTCCCGTCCTTCCCCTCCCGGCCAAGATGGCGGCGCGCAGCGAGGGCCGCACGGTGCTGGTGCGGGGCCTGCCCGCCGCCTCCACCGCCGCCCAGCTCGAGGGCCTCTTCGGCGGCTTCGGGCCCTTGCGGCGCTGCTTCGTGGTCACCGAGAAGGGTGGGGGGCGCGGGGAGCGGGAATTGGGGGGTATCGGGGGGCTGAGAGCGGGAATTGGGGGGCTTGGGGGTGCTGGGAGCGGGAATTGGGGGGCTTGGGGGTGCTGGGAGTGGGAATTGGGGGGCTGAGAGTGGGAATTGGGGGGTATCGGGGCGCTGGGAGCGGGAATTGGGGGGCTTGGGGGTGCTGGGAGCGGGAATTGAGGGGCTGGGAGCGGGAATTGGGGGGTATCGGGGGGCTGAGAGCGGGAATTGGGGGGCTTGGGGGTGCTGGGAGCGGGAATTGGGGGGCTTAGGGGTGCGGGGAGCGGGTATCGGGGGGCTGAGAGTGGGAATTGGGGGGCTTAGAGGCGTGGGGAGCGAGAATGGGGGGCTTGGAGCAGGAATTGGGGGGTATCGGAGGGCTGAGAGTGGGAATTGGGGGGTATCAGAGGGCTGAGAGCGGGAACTGGGGGGCTTGGGGGTGCGGGGAGCGGGAATTGGGGGGTATCGGGGGGCTGGGAGCGGGAATTGGGGGGCTTAGGGGTGGGGGGAGTGGGAATTGGGGGGCTGAGAGCGGGAATTGGGGGGCTTGGGGGCGCTGGGAGCGGGAATTGGGGGTATCGGGGGGCTGGGAGTGGGAATTGGGGGGCTGGGAGCTGGATATGGGGGGTATCGGGGGGCTGGGAGCGGGATATTGCGGGTGTCGAGGGGTTGGCAGGGGGATATGGGGGTTATCAGGGTGTTGGGTGAGGGCTATGGGGGGTGTTGGGGGCTGGGAGCGGAATGTGGGGGTTATTGGGATGTAGGAGTGGGATATGGGGGTTATTGGGGCGCTGGGAGGGAGATTTGAGGGTTATCGGGGCGCTGGGAGTGGGATATGGGGGTTTGGTGGTGCTGGGATTGGGATTTGGGGGGGTTTATGGGCGCTAGAAGCGGGATGTGGGGGCTTGGGGGTGCTGAGATTGGGATTTGGGGGGCTTAGGGGTGCTGGGAGCAGGGTTTGGGGGGCTTGGGAGCTCTGGGAGCGGGATTTAGGGGATTTGGGGGTGCTGGGGTGGGATTTAGGGGATTTGGGGGTGCTGGGGTGGGATTTAGGGGGTTTGGGGGTGCTGGGGTGGGATTTAGGAGGTGTGGGGGTCACTGAGGTGGGATGTGGGTGGTTCGGGGGTGCTGGGAGCGGGATTTGGGGTCCCTGGGGCAGGATTTGGGGGATTTGGGGACTCTGGGGGTCTCAGGTCACGCTGGGGGGGGAGTTTGGGAGCTGGCACCTGTTTTTTGGGGTCGGATTTTGGGGTCGGGGGGGGCGTTCTCGTTGTCGTGGGCGGCTCTGGGGGCTTCGTGCTGCGCAGGGGGGGGTCCTGGGGGCCGGTATCGGGTTTTGGGGTACCCACATGCCCCCCCTGTACCCCCCAGGCACGTCGCGGTGCCGCGGCTTCGGCTACGTCACCTTCTCTCTGGCCGAGGACGCGGCGCGGGCCCTCGGTGCCCCCCCAGCCCTCGGCGGACGCCCCCTCACCCTCGCGCTCGCCCGCCCCCGGCTACGGAATGGGGGGGCCCCCAAGCAGGGTGAGTCGGAGCTTGGGGGGGACCCCAGCCCCTCTCCCAGCGCTTTAGGTGGGGGGGGATAGGGTGTCCCCAAACCCCAATTCGTCCTCCCCAGGTTCCCCCGAAGCCGCCGCGGCGGCCCCCCCAAAGCCCAAAAAGCCTCGGGGGGCGTCCAAGAAAGCTCGGCTGATCGTGCGCAACCTCAGCTTCAAGGTGGGGGGGTCGGGGGGAGGCTCAGGGGTTTTGGGGGGCCAGAGATGGGGTGTGGAGGCTTTTGGGGGGCCAGGAACAGGGGTGGGAAGGGGCTGTAGGTGCGGGGAGTGGGGGCTGGGGGGTCTCGGGGTACTGGGATTGGAGTCTGAGAGCATTGGGGGGGGGCAGGACCTGGGTCTGGGGGGGCTGAGACTGGGATCTGGGGGGGCTGAGGGGTCTCGGGGTGCTGGGACTGGGGTCTGAGGGCGTTTGGGGGGGGCAGGACCTGGGTCTGGGGGGGCTGAGGGGTCTCAGGGTGCTGGGACTGGGGTCTGAGAGCATTTGGGGGGGGCAGGACCTGGGTCTGGGGGGGCTGAGGTGTCTCGGGGTGCTGGGACTGGGGTCTGAGGGCATTGGGGGGGGTAGGGCCTGGGTCTGGGGGGCTGGGACTTGAGGGGGCACACTGGGGGCATTTTGGGGGGCTGGGGGAACTGGGAGTGGGGGCTGGGGGGGCTGGGAGCATTTGGGGGGGGCAAGGGGGCTGGGATTTGGAGGGGGGGGGCCGAGGGCACTGGGATTGCAGTCTTGGGGTGCTCCGGGGTCGGGGGGGGGATGAAGGGGGGCTGTGGGGGAGCTCGGGGGGGTCTCAGTTGAATCCTGGGCGGGGGGGGGGTCTTGGGAAGCTCCCTGTGGGATCTAGGGGGGCTCAGGGGGTCCCGTTTGGATCCGGGTGGGCTCGGGGGGTCCCTGGGGGAGGGTCGGGGGGGTCCCCGTGGTATCTGGGGTGCTCGTGGCCCCCCTGACCCCCGTCTCCGCTCCCAGTGCTCCGAGGCCGAGCTGAGGGCTCTCTTCTCCCCGTTCGGCTCCGTCCTGGAGGTGAACATCCCCAAAAAGCCTGGTGAGCCCCTGCCCCCCACCCAGGGGATCATTTTTTTTGGGGGGGAGGGCACCCCCAAACTCTCCCCCAGCCCCGTTTTTGGGGTGCAGAGCAGCTTTTCCCTTTTCCAGATGGGAAGATGCGAGGCTTCGCCTTCGTGCAGATGAAAAACGTGCCCGAGGCGGCCCGGGCGCTGCGGGGGCTCAACCTGAAGGAGATCAAAGGTTTGGGGGGGCCCCTGCGGGTTTGGGGGGGGCCCTGGGTGAGGAGGGGGCCGCTAGTGTCCCCCCCAAACCCCCTTTCACTGTGTCCCCCCCCAACCCAGGGCGCCCGGTGGCTGTCGACTGGGCTGTGGCCAAGGACAAGTTCAAAGCGACGCAGGGTGAGGAGTTGGGGGGCAAAGGGGGGTTTTGGGGTGCCCCCCATGGGGTGTGGGGCGGGGTTTGGGGGTGACTGTCCTCCCCCCGTGTCCGTCTGTCCCTCCCCACCGTGTCCATCTGTCCCCATCCTGTCCCAAAGGGAAAGGTGGAGAGGGTGAGGAAGAGGAGGAGAAGGAGAAAGAAAAAGAAGAGGAGGAGAAGGAAGGGGAGGGGGAGGAAGAGGAAGAAGAGGAAGAGGAGGAAGAGGAGAAGGAAGAAGAAAGAGAAGAAAAGGAAAAAGAGAAGGAAAAGGCCGCTGGGAAGGTGAAGGTGAAGATGAAGATGAAGCCGAAGATGAAGGCTCCACCACTGCGAGGCCGGTGAGGAAGGGGGGGCTGAGTCTGGGGTGGGGACCCCCCTCTCTGCGCCCCCCCCCCAACACTGCCCCCCAACATCGCAGGGCTGGGGAGGGGAGGAAGAGCAGGGAGGAAGAGGAGGAGGAAAAGGAGGAGGAAGAGGCTGAGAGCGAGGAGGAGGAGGAGGAAGAAGAGGAGAAGGAAAAAGAAGATGAGGAGGAAGAAGAGGAAGAGGATGAAGATGAGGAAGAGAATGAGGAAGAAGAAGGTTTGTTCTGCTTTGGGGGTGTCTCTGTGGGTCCTGGGGGGGGGGTCTGTGTTTTGGGGGGGTCTCTGTGTGTCGGGGGGGTGTCTGTGTGAGTCTAGGGGGGTCTCTGTGGGTCCTGGGGGGGTCTCTGTGGGTCGGGGGTACAGTCTCTGTTTTGGGGGTGTCTGTGGGGGTCGGGGGGGGCCTCTATGGATATGGGGGGGGTCTGTGTGGGTCGGGGGGGCGGTCTCTGTGTTTTGGGGGTGTCTGTGTGGGTCGGGGGGGGTCTCTATGGGTATGGGGGTGTCTGTGTGGGTCGGGGGGGCGGTCTCTGTGTTTTGGGGGTGTCTGTGTGGGTCGGGGGGGGTCTTTGCGTTTTGGGGGGGGGTCTTTGCGTTTTGGGGGGGTGTCTCTGTGGGTCCTGGGGGGGTCTCTGTGGGTCGGGGAGGGGTCTGTGTGGGTTGGGGGGCGGTCTCTGTGTTTTGGGGGTGTCTGTGTGGGTCCCTATGGGTATGGGGGGGTCTCTGTGGGTTGGGGGGGGTCTCTCTGCCCCACGGCTCCGTTGTTTTCAGGGGGGGCTGCGCCCCACAAGCAGCCGAGGACGCGGGGGGGTCAGCGACCGTCTGACGTCGGGGAGGGGCGAACACTCTTCATCCGGTGAGGGGGGGGGCACCCCAAAACACCCCCTTTTAGGGGGGCTGCACCTCATGGACCCCCTGACCCCCCTTTTGCGGGGGCTGCACCCCATGGAGCCCCCCCAAAACACCCCTTTGTGGGGTGGCTGCACCCCATGGACCCCCCAAACACCCCCTTCTGAGGGGGTGCACCCCACAGACCCCCCCAAAACACCCCAAATTCTCCTCCCTGTTTTTGGGGGGGCTGCACCCCCAAACTATCACCCCCCCAAAACCTGTCATTCAAAACAGAGGGGGGGACACTGGAGAGAGGGCAGTGGGAAAATGGGGTTCTGCGGAGGGGGGGGCACTGAAAAAGGGGGATTTTGGGGTGGGGGGTGGTGATATGGGGAGGGGGGACTGCTCCCCCTGACCCCCCGAGACCCCCCAAAACCCCACAAACCACCCCCCCCGGGTTAGTCCCCCCAGCAAGAACCACTCCAGTCAGAGAGAGTGGACACTGAGGGGGGGAGTAATGGGAAAAGGGGGTGCTGGGGAGGGGGGGGCACTGAAAAAAGGGGGATTTTGGGGTGGGGGGGCGATATGGGGAGGGGGGGCTGCTCCCCCTGACCCCCCCTTTCCCCCCCCCCCCCGCAGGAATCTCTCCTTTGAGACGGAGGAGGAGGAGCTGGGGGCGGCGCTGGAGCGATTCGGGGCGCTCAGCTACGTCCGCGTGGTGCTGCACCCCGAGACCGAGCACCCCAAGGGTACGGGGGGGCCCGGGGGGAGAGGAGGGGGGGGCAGGTACTGCTGTGCAGCCCCCCCTATTACTCAGATCCCCCCCTTTTTTTTGTGCCCCCCCCAAAAGGTTGCGCCTTTGCTCAGTTCCGCACGCGGGAGGCGGCGCAGGAGTGTCTGCGAGCGGCACAGGACCCGGAGGTGGGGGGCAAAAAGGGACCCCCCTGGGGCAATAACAGACCCGCCAGGGCAATAACAGACCCTCCTGGGGCAATAACAGACCCCCTGGGGTGACTGGGACTTGTCAGGGGGGCAATAAAGGACCCTGGGGGGCAATAAGATAGTTTTGGGGGGGCAATAAGGAGCCTCTCTGGGGCAATAAGGGACCCCCTGGGCTGATGAGGACCACCCCAAGCTAAAAAGTGACCCCCCTGGGGCAATAATGGACCCCCTGGGGTGACTGGGACCTCCCCCTGGGGCAATTAGGGGACCCCCAGAGGTGACTGGGACTTGTCAGGGGGACAGTAAAGGACCCTGGGGGGTAATAAGATAGCTTTGGGGGGGCAATAAGGAGCCTCTCTGGGGCAATAAGTGACCCCCTGGGGTGATGAGGACCCCCCCAAGGTAAAAAGGGACCCCCCTGGGGCAATAATGGACCCCCTGGGGTGACTGGGACCTCCCCCTGGGGCAATAAGTGCCCCCAGACGTGACAGGGACCTGTCAGGGGTGCAATAAAGGACCCTGGGGGGCAATAAGATAGCTTTGGGGGGGCAATAAGGAGCCCCCCTGGGGCAATAAGGGACCCCCTGGGCTGATGAGGACCCCCCCAGGGTAAAAAGGGACCCCCTGGGGTGACTGGGACCTCCCTGGGGCAATTAGGGGACCCCCAGAGGTGACCGGGATCCTTGGGGGTAGTAAGATAGCTTGGGGGGGGGCAATAAGGGACCTCCCTGGGGCAAAAAGGGAACCCCGGGGGTGATGGGGCCACCCCAATGGGGCAATAAAGGTCCGTAGGGGGCAATAAGGGACCCCCCTCAGGGAGACAGGGACACCCCCCCATGGGGCAATAAGGGACCACAGGGGGCAATAAGGGACCCGCAGGGGTGACAGGGACGTGTCAAGGAGGAATAAAGGACCCTTGGGGCAATAAGGGACCCCCTAGGGCAATAAAGGATCTTGAGGGGCAACAAGGGACCCCCTGGGGCAACAAAGGATTTTTGGGGAGGGGCCAAAAGGGACCTTTAGGGGCGATAAGGGACCATAGGGGACAACAAGGGATCCTCAGAGGTGGCAGGGACCCCACCTGGGGCAACAAGGGAACTTGGGGGGGCAATAAGGGACCTCCCAGGGGCAACAGGGGAGCACGGGGGGCACTAAGGGACCTCCTTGGGCATCAAAGGGTCTTTGGAGAGGGGCAACAAGGGTCCCCTTGGGGGGTTAATAAGGGACCCACTGGGGCAAGAAAGTTACCCCCCCAGCCTGACAGGGGGTCCTCGGGGGCAATAAGGGACCCCCTGGGGCAACAAGGGATCTTTGGGGAGGGGCAACAAGGGACCGTTGGGGGCAACAAGGGACCCTCAGGTGACAGGGACCCCACCTGGGGCAACAAGGGATCCTGGGGGGGGCAAGAAGGGATCCTGGGAGGGCACTAAGGGGTCCTGGGGGGGCACTAAGGGGTCCTGGGGGGCAATAAGGGGTCCTGGGGGGGCAATAAGGGGTGTTGGGGGGGCACTAAGGCCCGTGTCCCCCCCCAGGGCGCGGGGCTGCGTGTTTCGGGGCGCCGGCTGCGGGTGGACGCGGCCGTGACCAGGGAGGAGGCTCAGCGGCTGCGGAAAGAGGGGCGCCCGCGCCCACAGGCACCCGCAACCTGCACCTGGCCCGCGAGGGGCGTGAGTGCACCCCCAAACCCAATGAACCCCCAAACCTGCACCCCGAACCCCCCAAACCTGCACCCTGAAACCCCCCTAAAACCCCAAACCTGCACCCTGAAACCCCCCCAAACCCCCAAACCTGCACCTGAAACCCCCCCAAAACCCGCACCTGGCCCGCGAGGGGCGTGAGTGCACCCCCAAACCCCCCCCGAACCCCCAAACCTGCACCCCGAACCCCCAAACCTGCACCCTGAAACCCCCCAAACCCGAAACCTGCACCTGAAACCCCCTAAAACCCCAAACCTGCACTGGCCCGGGAGGGGCGTGAGTGCACCCCGAATCCCATTGAACCCCCAAACTTGCACCCCGAACCCCAAACCTGCACCTGAACCCCCCCAAAACCCCAAACCTGCACCTGAAACGCCCCCGAACCCCCAAACCTGCACCTGAAACTCGCCCTGAACCCCAAACCTGCACCTGAAACCACCCTAAAACCCCAAACCTGCACCTGGCCTGTGAGGGGCATGAGTGTACCCCCAAACCCCCCTGAACCCCCAAACCTGCACCTGAAACACCCCCCCAATCCCCAAACCTGCACCCCGAACTCCCAAACCTGCACCTGAACCCCCCCGAACCCCCAAACCTGCACCTGAACCCCCCCGAAACCCCAAACCTGCACCTGAAACGCCCCCGAACCCCTAAACCTGCACCCCGAACCCCAAACCTGCACCTGAACCCCCCCAAACCCCCAAACCTGCACCTGAACCCCCCCGAAACCCCAAACCTGCACCTGAAACGTCCCCGAACCCCAAACCTGCACCTGAAACTCCCCTGAACCCCAAACCTGCACCTGAAACCCCCCTAAAACCCCAAACCTGCACCTGGCCCGTGAGGGGCGTGAGTGCACCCCCAAACCCCCCTGAACCCCCAAACCTGCACCCCGAAACCCAAACCTGCATCTGAAACCCCCCCTGAACCCCCAAACCTGCACCCCGACCCCCCTACAACCCCAAACCTGCACCTGGCCCGGGAGGGGCGTGAGTGCACCCCCGAACCCCAATGAACCCCCAAACTTGCACCCCGAACCCCCAAACCTACACCTGAACCCCCCCAAAACCCCAAACCTGCACCTGAAATGCCCCCGAACCCCCAAACCTGCACCTGAAACTCGCCCTGAACCCCCAAACCTGCACCCCGAACCCCCCCGAACCCCCAACCTGCACCTGGCCCGGGAGGGGCGTGAGTGGACCCCCAAACCCCCCCTGAACCCCCAAACCTGCACCTGAACTCCCCCTGAACCCCCAACCTGCACCTGAACCCCCCCGAACCCCCAAACCTGCACCTGAAACCTCCCAGGAACCCCAAACCTGCACCCCGAACCCCCCTGAAACCCCCAAACCTGCACCCCGAAACCCCAAACCTGCACCTGAAAACCCCCCCAAACCTGCACCCCGAACCCCCCCGAAACCCAAAACCTGCACTTGGCCCGGGAGGGGCGTGAGAGCACCCCAAGCCCCCCTGAACCCCCAAACCTGCACCCCGAACCCCCCCAAAACCCCAAACCTGCACCTGAAACCCCCCCAAACCTGCACCCCGAACCCCCTGAACCCCCAAATCTGCATCCGAAACCTTTATTTCCCCCTCTACACCCCCTATTTGTCCCCTCAACACCCCCGTACCCCCATTTTTTCCCTCCATACCCTCTTTTTCCCCCCACAGCCCCTATTTGCCCCCCAACCCCCCTGTACCCCCATTTCTTCCCCTCATACCCCATTGTTTTCCCCTCTACATCCCCTATTTTCCCCCCTAACCCCCCCGTACCCCCATTTCTTCCCCTCATACCCCATTGTTTTCCCCTCTACACCCCCTATTTTCCCCCCTAACCCCCCTGTACCCCCATTTCTTCCCTCATACTCCATTTTTTTCCCCTCTACACCCCCCTATTTTCCCCCCTAACCCCCCCGTACCCCCATTTCTTCCCCTCATACCCCATTTTTTTCCCCCCACCACCCTTATTTTCCCCCCTAACCCCCCCGTACCCCCCATTTCTTCCCTTCATACCCCATTGTTTTCCCCTCTACGCCCCCTATTTTCCCCCCTAACCCCCCTGTACCCCCATTTCTTCCCCTCATACCCCATTTTTTCCCCCCACACCCCCCTATTTTTCCCCCTAACCCCCCCGTACCCCCATTTCTTCCCCTCATACCCCATTTTTTTCCCCTCTACACCCCCTATTTTCCCCCCTAACCCCCCCGTACCCCCATTTCTTCCCCTCATACCCCATTGTTTTCCCCTCTACACCCCCTATTTTCCCCCCTAACCCCCCCGTACCCCCCTTTTTTCCCCCCCCCTGCAGTGATCCGAGCCGGCACGAAGGCTGCGGAGGGCGTCAGCGCCGCCGACATGGCCAAGCGAGCCCGGGGTGAGCGTCGGGGGGCTGGGGGGGGCTCCCGAACCCCACCTTTGGGGGGGTCCCTGACCCCCTCCCGCCCCCCCCTTTCCCCTCAGTTCGAGGAGCTGAAGCACCAGAAGCTGCGGGACCCCAACATTTTCGTGTCGCCCACCCGGCTCTGCGTGCACAACCTCCCCAAGCGCGTCGACAGCGCCGCCCTGCGCCGCCTGCTGCGCCGCCTGCCCGCCGGGGGGGCCCCCCCTGCACGTCAAGGAGGTGGGGGGCCCCCCCAAAACCCCTCCCTGTCCCCCCACCCTGTGCCCTCTCCCGTCCCTCCCCTATCACCCCATTTCCTTCCCCGTCACCCTGTATTCCTTCTACGTCCCTCCTCATCGCCTCATATTCCCCACCCCGGTGTCCACTCCGGGGTTGATTTTGGGGTGCAGAGGAAGTGGGGTCCCCCTCGTGTCACCCCCATGTCCTTTATGTCCCCCTGACCCCCCCCCCAAATCATCTATGCTCTCCACACCTCTCTGTGTCACCCCATGTCATCTACACCCCCTGTGTCCACTTCAGTGTTGATTTTGGGGTGCAGAGGAGGTGGGGGCCCCGCTGCACCTCAAGGAGGTGGGGGGGCCCCCCTGACACCCCCCTCTGTCCCCCCTGTGCCCCGTGTCCCCTTGCGTCCCCCCCCTATCGCCCTGTATCCCCCTGCACCCCTCCCCATCACCCCATATTCTTTCCGTGTCCCTCCTCGTCACCTCATATTCCCTCCTGTGTCCACTCCGGGCTTGATTTTGGGGTGCAGAGGAGATGGAGGGCCCCCCAACACCCCCCTCTGTCCCCCCGTGTCCCCTTGCGTCCCTCCCCTATCACCCCACGTCCCTCCCCCATCACCCTGTATCCCCCCGTGTCCCTCCCCAGCACCCCCTAACCCCCCTGCCGTGTCCACTCTGGGGTTGATTTTGGGGTGCAGAGGAGGTGGGGGACCCCCCTGTGTCACCCGTGTCACCCCCATGTCCTTTATGTCCCCGTGTCCCCCCCCAATATTCTCTACGTTCTCCATATCTCCTTGTGTCACCCCATGTCCCCCCCGTGCCCCCCCTGTATCCACTCTAAGCTTGATTTTGGGGTGCAGAGGAGGTGGGGTGCCCCCTCCGTGTCCCCCGCCTCGTGTCCCCCATGTCCCCTCTCTGTGGGTTCGATTTGGGGGTGCAGGGGAGGTGGGGTCCCCCCCCCCAACCCCGTGTCCCTCTGTCCTCTCTAGGCTCCTGACTCTGCTTGGGTGCCAGGGCGGTTTTGGGGTGCCCAGTGGGTTTTGGGGTGCCCAGGGGGTCCCCGTGTTCCCCCCAGTGCCGGGTCATGCAGAGAGAAGGGCTGGGGCTGGTTTGGGGATCCCGAGGCAGTTTGGGGGGGGTCTTAGCTCAGTTTTGGGGTCCCAGGGCAGTTTTGGGGTGCCAGCTGGGTTTTGGGGTGCCCGGGGTGACCCCCTTTTCCCACAGTGCCGGGTGATGCGGGAGCAGCACGGGCAGGGATCCCTGGCTGGTTTTGGGGTCCCAGGGCAGTTTTGGGGTCCGAGGCCAGTTCTGGGGTCTCAGGGCAGATTTCGGGGTCCCGGGGCGGTTTTGGGGTGCCGGCTGGGTTTCGGGGTGCCCTGGGTGACCCCCTTTTCCCGCAGTGCCGGGTGATGCGGGAGCAGTGCGGGCAGGGATCCCTGGCTGATTTGGGGGTCCTGGGTCAGTTTTGGGGTCCTGGGGCAGTTTTGGGGTGCCGGTCAGGTTTCGGGGTGCCCACGGTGACCCCCTTTTCCCGCAGTGCCGGGTGATGCGGGAGCAGCGCGGGCAGGGATCCCTGGCTGGTTTTGGGGTCTCAGCTCAGTTTTGGGGTCCCAGGGCAGTTTTGGGGTCCCAGGGTGGTTTTGGGGTGCCGGTCGGGTTTCGGGGTGCCCCTGTGACCCCCCTTTTCCCACAGTGCCGGGTGATGCGGGAGCAGCGCGGGCAGGGATCCCTGGCTGGTCTGGGGGTTCTGGGTCAGTTTTGGGGTTCTGGGTCAGTTTTGGGGTCCGGGGGCGGTTTTGGGGTGCTGTTCAGGTTTCGGGGTGCCCCTGTGACCCCCCCTTTTCCCGCAGTGCCGGGTGATGCGGGAGCAGCGCGGGCAGGGGCCGTCGCTGGGCTTCGCCTTCGTGGAATTGGGGGCTCCCGCCGAGGCTCTCGCCGCCCTGCGCGCCCTCAACAACAACCCCGACCTCTTCGGGGCCGACAAGGTGGGGATTGGGGGGACCCCGCGCCCCCCAACACCCGGGGGGGCCCCCCCCGTGGCCCCCCAGGTCCCCTCAGCGCCCTGGGGTTCCCCCCTGGGGTCCCCCAGTTGCTCCCCTTCACCCCAGGGGTCCCCTCCCCAACACCCTGGGAGCCCCCCAACATAACACGAAGACCCCCCAGGTCCCTTTGGGGTCCCCCCATGTCGCTCTGGGGTCCCGCGTGTCCCCCAGTACCCTGGGAGCCCCCCAATGTGACGTGAGGTCCCCTCAGGGTCCCCCCGTGTCCCCCTGGGGTCCCCCTCGTGCTCCCGAACACCCTGGGCACCCCCAACATGACATGGGGTCCCCCCCATCACCCCTCGTGTCCCCCCCATTGCCCTGGGGTCCCCCCATCACCCCCTATGTCCCCCCCCCATTGCCCTGGGGTCCCCCCATCACCCTCTGTGCCCCCCCCCATTGCCCTGGGGTCCCCCCATCACCCCCCTATGTCCCCCCCCCATTGTCCTGGGGTCCCCCCATGTCCCCCCCATAGCCCTGGGGTGCCCCCCCCCACCCTGTTCCCCCCAGCCAAGTCCTTCCTGGTGGTGCCCCCCCCATTTGGTTTGGGGTGCCTCTGCCCTGGGGGTGCTGCCTGGGGTTTGGGGGTGCTGCCTGGGGTTTGGGGGTGCTGCCTGGGGTTTGGGGGTGCCCCCTCCCCTCATCGCTGCCCCCCCCCAGCGCCCCATCGTGGAGTTCTCGCTCGAGGACCGACGCAAGCTCCGCATCAAGGAGCAGCGGGCGCAGCGCAGCCTGGTACGGCCCCCCCTGCACCCCAATTTTGTGCCCCCCCTCTTTTTCCTCCCCCCCTTTTTCCTCCCCCGCCTTTTTTCCTCCCCCCCTTTTTTCCTCCCCCCCCTTTTTCCCCTCCCCCCCTTTCCCCCCCCAACCCCCTTTGTCCCCCCACTTCATCCCCCCTTGTCCCCCCTCCTTTCCCCCCTCTAACCCATCTCTCCCGCAGCTGAAGCTGAAGCTGAAGCCGAAGCCCCCCCAGCCCGGGGCCCCCCCGCAGCCCCCCCAGTCCCAGCAGCCGCCCGGCCCCCCCGCAGCCCCCGTGGGGGCCCCCCCGGCCCCCCCCGACACCCCCTGGAGCGGGTTCCGCACGGCCCAGCCGGAGCGAGTCCTGCTGCCCGACGGCTCCTCGAGGAGGAAGGTGCTGCCCCTGCCCTCCCACCGCGGCCCCAAGATCAGGTACGGGGGCTGCACCCCAAATTCTGACCCCCCCCTTCTGCCCCTGCCCTCCCACCGCGGCCCCAAGATCAGGTACGGGGGCTGCACCCCAAATTCTGACCCCCCCCTTCTGCCCCTGCCCTCCCACCGCGGCCCCAAGATCAGGTACGGGGGCTGCACCCCAAATTCTGACCCCCCCCTTCTGCCCCTGCCCTCCCACCGCGGCCCCAAGATCAGGTACGGGGGCTGCACCCCAAATTCTGACCCCCCCCTTCTGCCCCTGCCCTCCCACCATGGCCCCAAGATCAGGTACGGGGGCTGCACCCCAAATTCTGACCCCCCCTGAACCCCCTCTTCTGCCCCTGCCCTCCCACTGCGGCCCCAAGATCAGGTACGGGGGCTGCACCCCAAATTCTGACCCCCCCCGATCCCCCCCTTTTCTGCCCCTGCACCCCCACCATGGCCCCAAGATCAGGTACGGGGGCTGCACCCCAATTCTGACCCCCACCCCACAATACAGACCCCCCACCCCCCAACTTCTGACCCCCCCTTTTGATCCTCCATTCTAACCCCCCAGCCCCCCCAATTCTGACCCCCACCCTTCATTATGGGCCCCCTACCCCCCAATTTCTGACCCCCACAGCCCCCCAGTTATGACACCCCCATCCCCCTCAATACAGACCCCCTGCCCCCCAACTTCTGAGCCCCCCTTCTGACCCCCCCAGCCCCCCAATTCTGACCCCCACCCCTCGATACGGGCCTCCTGCCCCCCAACTTCTGAATCCCCCCTTCTGACCCTCCCAGCCCCCCAATTCTGACCCCCACCCCTCATTATAGGCCCCCTACCCCCCAATTTCTGACCCCCCCAGCCCCCCAATTCTGACTCCCCCACCCCTCGATACGGACCCCCTGCCCCCCAACTTCTGAATCCCCCTTTCTGACCCCCCCAGCCCCCCAATTCTGACCCCCACCCCTCATTATAGGCCCCCTACCCCCAATTTCTGACCCCCCCAGCCCCCCAATTCTGACTCCCCCACCCCTCGATATGGACCCCCTGCCCCCCAACTTCTCACCCCCCAACTCTGCCCCCCACCCCTCGGCATGGCCCCCCCCTTCTGCCCCCCCCCCCAACTCCATGTGGGGCCCCCCCTTTCCCCCCCCAGCACTTGGGGGGCTCCTGGCCCCAGTGGGTTCCCTGCCTTCCTCCCCCTCCCCGAAACGGGGGTGCCCCCCCTTTCTGCCCCCCGTCCCCGCTGGGGGGGGGTTCCTGGCCCATGGGTGCCCCCCCTTTTTCCAGGAAGCGCGACAAGGGGAAGGTGAAGCCGCCCCCCCCCAAGAAGCCGGCGAAGGGGCAGCCGAAGCGGAAGGAGCGGCGCCCGGCGCCCCCCAAAAAGGTGGGGTCCCATCCCTGCACCCCGTCTTCCTGGGACGCTCCAGGACCCTCATCTCTGCCCCCCTCAATTCTAGGGGTGCAGGGATACCACCATCTCAGCCCCTCCTCGATTCTAGGCGTTCAGAGACCCCCCCATCTCAGCTCCCTCGATTCTAGGGGTTCAGGGACCCCCCCCATCTCAACCCCCCTCGATTCTAGGGGTTCAGGGACCCCCCCATCTCTACCACCTCAATTCTAGGGTTCAGGGATCCCCCCATCTCAGCCCTCCTCCATTCTGGGGGTTCAGGGACCCTCCCCATTGCGGCCCCTCCTCGATTCTAGGGGTTCAGGGACCCCCCATCTCAGCTCCCTCAATTCTAGGGGTTCAGGGACCCCCCATCTCAGACATCCTCGATTCTAGAGGTGCAGGGGACGCCCCCATCTTAGCCCCCTCGATTCTAGAGGTGCAGGGGACCCCCCCATCTTAGCCCCCTCAATTTTAGGGGTGCAGGGATCTCCCCATCTCAAGCCCTCCTCGATTCTAGGGGTTCAGGGACCCTCCCCATCTTGGTCCCCCTCAATTCTAGGGGTTCAGGGACCCCCCCAACTCAGCCCTCCCTCAATTCTAGGGGTTCAGGGACCCCCCAACTCAGCCCTCCCTCAATTCTAGGGGTTCAGGGACCTCCCGTATATCAGCCTCCTTCAATCCTGGGGGTGCAGGGGACCCTCCCCACCTCAGTCCCCCTCGATTCTAGGGGTTCAGGGACCCCCCCATCTCTACCACCTCAATTCTAGGGTTCAGGGATCCCCCCATCTCAGCCCTCCTCCATTCTGGGGGTTCAGGGCCCCCCTGGTCTCCGCCCTGTTCAGTTCTGGGGGTGCAGGGCCCCCCTGGTCTCCCCCCTGCTCGGTTTTGGGGGTGCAGGGCCCCCCTCACCCCGTTTTTGCCCCCCAGGCGCGTCGGGGGGCCGCGGAGGCGCGGTTCAGCGAGCTGGTGGAGCGCTACAAGCGGCGAATCTTGGGGGGCACCGAGGGCCCCCCCACCAAGAGGAGCAAATGGTTCGAGGACTGAGACCCCCCCCCGGACCTCCAGTGCCCCCCTCCAGGATCTGGGGGTGCCCCCATCTTCCTCCTCCTCTCCCAGGGGTCTGGGGGGGTATTGGGACCCTTGGGGGCAGAGTTGGGGGGCAGGGGGAGCCCCCCCCAATCACCAGGACCCCCCTGGGTGGGGGGCAGTGATATATGGGAATATATTTTATATCAAAAGCGGTTTTGGGGTGCAAATCCTGCTCTCGGCGTCGCTTGCAGCTTCGGGGGGGCCTGAACCCCCCCACCCCACAGCTTTGGGGGGGTCCTGAACCTCGCGCCCCACGACTTGTGGGGGGCTCCGTGCCCCATGGCTTCGGGGGGGGGCCCTGAACCCCCTGCCTCACAGTTTTGGGGGGTCCCCTAGCCCCACGGCTTCGGGGGGGCCTGAACCCCCTGCCTCACAGTTTTGGGGGGTCCCCGAGCCCCACGGCTTCGAGGGTGCCTGAACCCCCTGCCTCACAGCTTTTTTGGGGGGGTGGGGGTGAACCCCACAGTTTGGGGGGTTCCTGAGCCCCCTGCCCCATAGCTTGGGGGGTGGGAGGCATTGGGGGGCACGGGCTGGGGGACCCCCCCGGGGAGGGGGAATTGGGGGGGTCCCTGGGGGGTATTGGGGGGCAGGGAACCTCGCAGCCCGGGGGGGCTGGAAAAGGCGCTTTATTTTCCAGTAACGAGGGGGAAATAAATAGCGATTAACGACAACGATGAGAGCGATCGGGGGCCAAAGGGGGGGCCCCCCGTGTCCCCCCGTGTCCCCTCCCAGCTCGAGGCTCCCACAAGGCTCAGGTGTCCCCTGCTGTCCCCTCCCCTCATTCCAATGTCACCCCAGTGTGTCCCCCCCCCATGTCCCCTAGCATTTTGGGGTCCCCTCCAGCCCCTGTCCCCCCACTGTCCCCAAGCATTTTGGGGTCCCCTTGAGCTCCTGTCCCCACGATGTCCCCTAGCATTTTGGGGTCCCTTTGAGCCCCCGTCCCCCTGCTGTCCCATAGCATTTGGGGGTCCCCTCCAGCCCCTGTCCCCCGCCATGTCCCTGCTGTCCCCTAGCATTTGGGGGTCCCCTCCAGCCCCTGTCCCCCCACTGTCCCCAAGCATTTTGGGGTCCCCTTGAGCTCCTGTCCCCACGATGTCCCCTAGCATTTTGGGGTCCCTTTGAGCCCCTGTCCCCCTGCTGTCCCGTAGCATTTGGGGGTCCCCTCCAGCCCCTGTCCCCCTCCATGTCCCTGCTGTCCCCTAGCATTTTGGGGTCCCCTCCATCCCCTGTCCCCCCCATGTCCCCTAGCATTTTGGGGTCCCTTTGAGCCCCTGTCCCCCTGCTGTCCCATAGCATTTGGGGGTCCCCTCCAGCCCCTGTCCCCCGCCATGTCCCTGCTGTCCCCTAGCATTTGGGGGTCCCCTCCAGCCCCTGTCCCCCCCATGTCACCACTGTCCCCAAGCATTTTGGGGTCCCCTTGAGCTCCTGTCCCCCCCACGTCCCCTAGCATTTTGGGGTCCCCTCCAGCCCCTGTCCCCCCCCATGTCCCCTAGCATTTTGGGGTCCCCTCCATCCCCTGTCCCCCTCCATGTCCCCTAGCATTTTGGGGTCCCCTCCATCCCCTGTCCCCCCCATGTCCCCTAGCATTTTGGGGTCCCCTCCAGCCCCTGTCCCCCCCCCCCACGTCCCCTAGCATTTTGGGGTCCCCTCCAGCCCCTGTCCCCCCCCCCCACGTCCCCTAGCATTTTGGGGTCCCCTCCATCCCCTGTCCCCCCCATGTCCCCTAGCATTTTGGGGTCCCCTCCATCCCCTGTCCCCCCCCCCATGTCCCCTAGCATTTTGGGGTCCCCTCCATCCCCTGTCCCCCCCATGTCCCCTAGCATTTTGGGGTCCCCTCCAGCCCCTGTCCCCCCCATGTCACCACTGTCCCCTAGCATTTTGGGGTCCCCTTGAGCTCCTGTCCCCCCCATGTCCCCTAGCATTTGGGGGTCCCCTCCAGCCCCTGTCCCCCTGCCATGTCCCCGCTGTCCCCTAGCATTTTGGGATCCCTTTGAGCCCCTGTCCCCCCATGTCCCCTAGCATTTGGGGGTCCCCTCCATCCCCTGTCCCCTAGCATTTTGGGGTCCCCTCCATCCCCTATCCCCCCCATGTCCCCTAGCATTTTGGGGTCCCCTCCAGCCCCTGTCCCCCCACTGTCCCCTAGCATTTTGGGGTCCCCTCCATCCCCTGTCCCCACCATGTCCCCTAGCATTTAGGGGTCCCCTTGAGCTCCTGTCCCCCCCATGTCCCCTAGCATTTTGGTGTCCCCTCCATCCCCTGTCCCCACCATGTCCCCTAGCATTTTGGGGTCCCCTCCATCCCCTGTCCCCCCCCACTGTCCCCTAGCATTTTGGGGTGCCCTCGAGGCGCTGGGCGATGGCCTCGAGGCAGAGGCTCAGGCTGCTCAGGGCCAGGCGGGCGGCCGTGTGGGGGGCTTCTTCTCGCAGGGCCGGGGGGGCGGTTTGGGGGTGCGGGGGGTCCCCGCAGCCCAGGCTGGTGACCAGCAGGGCCAGGAGGCTGCGCAGGTTCTCCAGGTCGTTGGCCACCTGGGCCAGGGGCAGGTGGCCCGAGGGCAGGAGGCTCTGCAGCCCCTGCAGCCGCTGGGCCAGCGCCCCCAGACCCTCGCTGGCCCCCAGCCCCTCGCTGGCCCCCGCACCCCCCGGCAGCGGCGGCGACAGCTGCGGGGACGGGGGGGGTCAGGGGGGGCACCTGCATTGGGGACCCCCCGAACCCCAAAGCTGGAGTGTGGGGAACCCCCCAACCCTGTCCCAGCCAGGCATGGGTGAGACCCCCCCCCCATCCAGCCCATCCCAGTCCTTGGGGACCCCCCCATCCCACTCAGCCAGGGGGACCCCAAAACTGGGGTGTGGGGACCCCCCCTTGGGCCCATAAAACTGGGGAATGGAGACACCCCCCCATCCCACCCAGACATGGGGAACCCCCCCTTGGGACCCCGAAACTGGGGTGTTGGGACCCCCTATCCCACCCAGACATGGGGAACCCCCCCCTTGGGACCCTAAAACTGGGGAATGGGGACCCCCCCATCCCACCCAGACATGGGGAACCCCCTTGGGACCCCAAAACTGGGGTGTGGGGAACCCCTCCTGTCCCAGCCAGACATGGGTGAGACCCCCGGGACCCCCCCATCCAGCCCATCCCCGTCCTTGGGGACCCCCTCTATCCCAGTCAGCCAGGGGGTCCCCAAAACTGGGGTGTGGGAACACCCCCATCCCACCCAGACATGGGGGGGACCCCAAAACTGGGGAGTGGGGACCCCTTATACCACCCTGACATGGGGGACCCCGCTTAGGACCCCAAAACTGGGGAGTGGGGACCCCTTATCACATCCAGACATGGGGGACCCTGCTTAGGACCCCAAAACTGGGGAGTGAGGACCCCACTATCCCACCCAGACATGGGGACCCCGCTTAGGACCCCAAAACTGGGGAGTGGGGACTCCTCCCATCCCACCCTGACATGGGGGACCCCCTTTGGGACCCCAAAACTGGGGAGTGGGTAATCCCTAGGACCCTCCCCTCATTGTACGCAGCCCAGTCCTTGGGGACCCCCCTGTCCCATTGAGCTATAGGGATCCCCAAAACTGGGATGTGGGGCCCCCCTCATCCCGCCACGCCATGGGGACCCCCCCCTGCCCCCCGGGGGTGTCCCTGGGGTCCCCCCAAACCTGCAGGAGCTGGATGCGGGCGCTGAGGGTGCGGGTGAGGTTCCTGGTATCCGCCTGCACCTTCTCGGGGCGCAGGGGCCGCGCGGTGGCCACGGGCACCCAGAGCCACAGGAGCCCCCACAGGCCGGGGCGCCGCATCCTGGGGGGCTGCACCCCAACACCCCCTCACCCGGCGCTGGGGGCAGCGCCGCCCCCTCCCTGCTTCATCCCCGTCTCCATCCCATCTCATCATCTCCATCCCATCTCCACCTCCACTCCCATCTCTGCCACCATCCCCATCTCAATCCCGTTCCCCATCCCATCCCAGTCTCCATCTCATCCCATCTCTTTCCCCATCTCCATCCTCATCTCCGTCCCCATCCCATCTCCGCTCCTATCTCCATTCTACCCATCCCATTTCCATCCCATCGTATCCCAGTCTCCATCTCCATTCCAATTCCCATCCCATCCCATCCCCATCTCCATCCCAATCCCACCCCATCTCCATCCCCATTTCCATCTTGTCTCCATCCCAATCTCCATCTCCATCCCATCCCATCCCATCCCATCCCATCCCATCCCATCCCATCCCATCCCATCCCATCCCATCCCATCCCATCCCATCCCATCTCCATCCCCATCCCATCCCCATCTCCATCCCAATCTCCATCTCCATCCCATCCCATCCCATCCCATCCCATCCCATCCCATCCCATCCCATCCCATCCCATCCCATCTCATCCCATCCCATCTCATCCCATCCCATCCCATCCCATCCCATCCCATCTCCATCCCCATCCCATCCCCATCTCCATCCCAATCTCCATCTCCATCCCCATCCCATCCCATCCCCATCCCATCCCATCCCATCCCATCTCCATCCCCATCCCATCCCATCTCCATCCCCATCTCCATCCCAATCTCCATCTCCATCCCCATCCCATCCCATCCCATCCCATCCCATCCCATCTCCATCCCATCCCATCCCATCCCATCCCATCCCATCCCATCCCATCCCATCTCCATCCCATCTCCATCCCATCCCATCTCCATCTCCATCCCATCTCCATCTCCATCCCATCCCATCCCATCCCATCCCATCTCCATCCCATCTCCATCCCATCCCATCTCCATCTCCATCTCCATCCCATCTCCATCTCCATCCCATCCCATCCCATCCCATCCCCGTCCTTGTCACCCAGGATGGGGACAGGGGGACATGGAGGGGGGGTGGGGGGGGACACACACAGGGATGGGGGGAGCAGCCCCCCCCCCACTCACCTGAGCCTTGCGCCCCTCGTTGTGTCTGGAATGAGAGGGGCAGGAATGGGGGGGGGGCATGGGGACCCCCCCCCAGTGTCACCCCCCCCAAGTGTCACCAACCCCTATAGGGTGCCAGGAAAGGGGGGGGGGGGGAGTGTCTCATGGGGGGGGTCCCTGGAGAAGGGGGGGATCCCATAGGGGTGACCCTATGGAAGAGGAGGGGGTCCCATGGGGGGATCTCTATGGAAAAGGGGGGATCCCATGGAGGGGGGTCTCTATGGAAGTGGGGGGGTCCCATGGTGTGTGGGGGTCACTATGGAAGTGGGGGGCGTCCCATGGTGTGGGGGATGTCTATGGAAAAGGGGGGGTCCCATGGGGGGCTTCTCTATGGAATAAGGGGGGATCCCATTGGGGGGGTCTCTATGGAAAAGGGGGGATCCCATTGTGAGGGTCTCTATGGTATAAGGGGGGGGGGTCCCATGGGGAGGTCTCTATGGAAGTGGGGGCGTCCCATGGTGTGGGGGGGGTCTCTATGGAAGATGGGGGGGGTCCCATGTGGGGGTCTCTGATGAAGAGGGTGGGGGGGTCCCATGATGGGGAGGGGTCTCTATGGAAGAGGGGAGGTCCCATGGTGGGGGGGATCTCTATGGAATAAGGGGGGATCCCATGGGGGGGGTCTCTGTGGAAGAGGGGGGGTCCCATGGTGTGGGGGGGTCTCTGTGGAAGATGAGGGGGGTCCCATGGTGTGGGGGGGGTCCCAAGGTGGGAGGGGTCTCTATGGAAGAGGGGGGGTCCCATGGTGTGGGGGGGGTCCCATGGGGGGGTCTGTAGAGAAGGGGGGGGGGGTGTCCTTATGGTGGGGGGGGGGTCCTGGGAGAAGGGGGGGGTGCCCCATGATGGGGAGGGGGGGTCTGTGGGGGTGGGGGGGGTCCCTCTTACCTGTGCTCCCCGCGAGTCCCGTCCTGTCCGGTGGCTCCGTGCCGGCCCCCCCCCCCTTTTATAACGCCCTGGGGCCGCCCCCCCCCGCGGTGTCCGTGTGTCCGTGTCCGTGTGTCCGTCCCAGCCGGCCCCCCCGGGGATGCACCAAGGGGGGGGGGGGGGGGGCAAAAGCACAGTGAGCTCCCCAGACACTCCCCCCCCCCCCCAAAATAGAGCCCCCCCCCCCCCCCCAAATCTGAGTACCACCCCCCCCCCCCCCCGGGGGGCACATCTGGGGCAGCTGCGGGTCTATCCCTGGGCACATCTGGGTGACCTCATGCACATCTGGGCACGTACAGACCTGGGAGGGGGGGGGGAATGGGCACATCTGGGGGCACCCCCCCCCCCATACACAGCTGGACACACGTGCACATCTGGGTGCCCCCCCCCCCAAAACAGCTGGGGGGACGCAGAGCCGTCCCTGCGCACATCTGGGCGCCCCTGGGCACATCTGGGTGGGTCCCTGGGCACATCTGGGCGCCCCTGGGCACATCTGGGTGGGTCCCTGGGCACATCTGGGCGCCCCTGGGCACATCTGGGTGGGTGCAGGTGGGTCCCTGGGCACATCTGGGCGCTCTCCCGCACACCTGGGCACATCTGGACAGGGACCGGGATGGGGACAGGGAGGAAGCGGGGACCAGGACGAGGATGGATGAGGAGAGAGGTTGGATGGGACCAGGATGGGGGCAGAACGGGGAGGGGGAACGGGACTGGGGTGGGAGGAGGTAGAGGTGGGATGGGGTGGGGACCAGGATGGGTTTGGAGATGGGAATGGGGACCAGGATGGGGCTGGAGTGGGTTTGGAGATGGGAATGGGGACCAGGATGGGGCTGGAATGGGTTTGGAGATGGGAATGGGGACCAGGATGGGGCTGGAGTGGGTTTGGAGATGGGGATGGGGACCAGGATGGGGCTGGAATGGGTTTGGAGATGGGAATGGGGACCAGGATGGGGCTGGAATGGGTTTGGAGATGGGAATGGGGACCAGGATGGGGCTGGAGTGGGTTTGGAGATGGGAATGGGGACCAGGATGGGGCTGGAGTGGGTTTGGAGATGGGGATGGGGACCAGGATGGGGCTGGAATGGGTTTGGAGATGGGGATGGGGACCAGGATGGGGCTGGAGTGGGTTTGGAGATGGGAATGGGGACCAGGATGCGATGGAGATGGGATGGGGACAGGAATAGGGAGCAGGATGAGATGGGGATGGGATTGGAGTGGGGACCAAGATGGGATGGAGACAAGGATGAGATGGGGATGGGACAGGGATGGGGATCAGGTCTGGGATGGGGACCAGAATGGGATGGGGATGGGGACCAGGATGGGACAGGGATGGGGATCAGGGTTGGGATGGGGACCAGGATGGGATGGAGACCAGGATGAGATGGGGATGGGACAGGGATGGAGACCAGGATGGGATGGGGATGGGGACAGGAATGGGGACCAGGATGGGATGGGGGCCAGGATGGGTCTGGAATGGGTTTGGAGATGGGAATGGGGACCAGCATGGGATGGAGATGGGATTGGAGTGGGGACCAAGATGGGATGGAGACCAGGGTTGGGATGGGGATGGGATGGGGATGGGACAGGGTTGGGGGCAGGGAGAGCAATGCTCCCCCGCTGTCCCCAGAGACCCCTGCACCCCAACCCCCTCGGGGTGTCCCCAGAGCACCCCCCCTGCACCCCAACTCCCCTCGGGGTGTCCCCAGAGCCCCCCCCTGCACCCCAACTCCCCTCGGGGTATCCCCAGAGCCCCCCCTCTGCACCCCAACTCCCCTCGGAGTGTCCGCAGAGCACCCCCTCTGCACCCCAACTCCCCTCGGGGTGTCCCCAGAGCACCCCCCCTGCACCCCAACCCCCTCGGGGTGTCCCCAGAGCACCCCAGGCGTGTGTCCCCAGCGCCCCGAGTCCCTGGGGACCCTGTGGCCTCGTGTCCCCCCGGGTTTGTGGCCGGAGCCCCATGAGTCACAGACTTTCCGGGATTCCGGGAGCTGCGGCCGCAGGGACATCGACACCCCAGGAATGAGGGGGGGACGGGGGGACACGGGGACACACGGACGGGGATGTGGGTGTGCAGGGACAAGGGGACACGGGGACAAGGGGACACATGGATGGGGATGTGGGGTGCAGGGACATGGGGACAGGGGACATGGGGACGGGGGGGATATGGGGGTACAGGGACACGGGGACAGGGGGATGTGGGGTGCAGGGACATGGGGACAGGGGACGTGGGGACAGAGGGGGATATGGGGGTGCAGGGACATGGGGATGGGGGGGTCAGGTTCAAGGGGATGTGGGGGTGCAGGGATATGGGGACACAGGGACATGGGGACAGGGGGGATATTGGGGTGCAGGGACATGGGGACACGGGGACAGGGGGATGTGGGGGTGCAGGGACATGGGGACGGGGGGGATATGGGGATGCAAGGACATGGGGACATGGGGACACGAGGACATGGGGACAGGGGGACAGGGGACATGGGGACGGAGGGGATATGGGGGTGCAGGGACATGGGGACTGGGGGGGATATGGGGATGCAGGGACATGGGGACATGGGGACAGGGGGACAGGGGACATGGGGACGGAGGGGATATGGGGGTGCAGGGACATGGGGACACAAGGACATGGGGACGGGGGGGATATGGGGGTGCAGGGACATGGGGACACGGGGACAGAGGGATGTGGGGGTGCAGGGACAGGGGACATGGGGACTGAGGGGATGTGGGGGTACAGGGACACGGGGACAGGGGGATGTGGGGGTGCAGGGACATAGGGTCATGGGGAGCCAGGGTCAGAGGGATGTGGGGGTGCAGGGACATGGGGACAGAGGGACAGGGGGATGTGGGGGTGCAGGGACACGGGGACAGGGGGATGTGGGGGTGCAGGGACACGGGGATGGGGGACACGGGGACAGGGTCTGCGGGGACAGGGGGACACTGGGAGAGGGGGACGTGGGGACACAGGGACAGGGGCACGTGGGGAAGCCGGGATACGGGGATCAACACCCACATTCCTGTGGTCCCATCACCCCGAGTGACGCAGCCCCGAGGGGTCCCCAAGGACACTGGGGACACGGGGACATGGGGCCCGTCACCCTGATGTGCCCCAGCACCCCAATAAGCCCCAGCACCCCAATAAACCAGAGCACCCCAGTGTATTACATCTCCTGAGGTTCCCCAGCACCCCAATATCCCCCAGCACCTCCAAGTGCTCCAGCACCTGAATAAACTCCAGCACCCCAATATCTCACAGAGCCCTGATGTGCTCCAGCATCCCAATACCCCCCAGCACCCCAATAAACCTCAGCACCCCAATAAACCAGAGCACCCCAATAAACCTCAGCACCCCAATATGCCTCAGCACCCCAGTGTATTGCAGCTCCTGGTGTGCCCCAGCACCCCAATATCCACAGCACATCCAAGTGCCCCAGCACCCCATAGGCCACAGCACCCCAATAAACTACAGCACCCCGATATCCCATGACACCCCTTTGCCCCACAGCTCCCTGATGTGCCCCAGCACCCCAATATCCCACAGCACCTCCAAGTGGCCCAGCACCCCAATAAGCCCCAGCACCCCAATAAACCTCAGCACCCCAATAAACCAGAGCACCCCAATAAACCTCAGCACCCCAATATGCCCCAGCACCCCAATAAACCACAGCACCCCAATAAACTCCAGCACCCCAATATGCCCCAGCACCCCCCAGCACCCCAATATCCCCCAGCACCTCCAAGTGCCCCAGCACCTGAATAAACTCCAGCACCCCAATATCTCACAGTGCCCTGATGTGCCCCAGCACCCCAATACCCCCCAGCACCCCAATATCCACAGCACCTCCAAGTGCCCCAGCACCCCTATAGGCCACAGCACCCCAATATCCACAGCACCTCCAAGTGCCCCAGCACCCCTATAGGCCACAGCACCCCAATATCCACAGCACCTCCAAGTGCCCCAGCACCCCTATAGGCCACAGCACCCCAATATCCACAGCACCTCCAAGTGCCCCAGCACCCCTATAGGCCACAGCACCTCAATAAACTACAGCACCCCAATATCCCATGACACCCCTTTGCCCCATAGCTCCCTGATGTGCCCCAGCACCCCAATATCCCACAGCACCTCCAAGTGCCCCAGCACCCCAATAAACAAGAGCACCCCAATATCCCACAGCACCTCTTTGCCCCAGAGCACCCCAGTGTGCTCAGGCACCCCAAGACGCCCCAGCCCCCCGATGTGCTCCTGCACCCCGATAAACCACAGCATGCGAAGTATTGCAACACCCACACCCCTCCCCCACGGAAAGAGTTTGGGGTGCCCGGAAAGAGTTTGGGGTTCCCAGACAGGGTTTGGGGTGCCTGGAAAGAGTTTGGGGTTCCCAGACAGGGTTTGGGGTGCCTGGAAAGAGTTTAGGGTGTCCAGAAAGAGTTTGGGGTGCCCAGAAAGGGCTTGGGGTGCTTGGAAACAGTTGGGGGGGCC
Organism: Phaenicophaeus curvirostris; assembly: GCF_032191515.1. NCBI lineage: Eukaryota > Metazoa > Chordata > Aves > Cuculiformes > Cuculidae > Phaenicophaeus > Phaenicophaeus curvirostris. Next base: position 538,377 of record NW_027206736.1, read on the forward strand.
CAGACAGGGTTTGGGGGGCCCAGGCAGGGGTCAGGGAGTCTGTGGGTCCCCCCGCGCCCCCCCGGCTCCGCTCCCCGTCTCCGGCCGGGGCGTGGGGCGCGTGGTCAGCTCTGCGGACACGGAGCTGCCCGGAAGGGCTGCGGGCGCCGCGATGCCCGGCAGAGGCTGGCAGCGGCCCCACGGCCACCACGAGCCCCGCGGGGGCCACCGCGAGCCAAACGGGGCCACCGGCCACCTCACCCTGCCGGCCACACGGCCAGCACGGCCGCTGCGTGACGTCACCTCAAGTAGCCACACGGCCAGCACGGCCACTGGGTGAGGTCACCTCAACTAGCCACACGGCCAGCACGGCCACTGTCACCCCAAGTGGCCACTGTCCCCCCAGCTAGCCACACGTCTAGCATGGCCACGGTCACCCTAAGTGGCCACACGGCCAGCACGGCCGCTGGGTGATGTGATGTCATCTCAACTAGCCACACGGCCAGCACGGCCACTGGGTGAGGTCACCTCAACTAGCCACACGGCCAGCACGGCCACTGGGTGATGTCACCTCAAGTAGCCACACGGCCAGCACGGCCACTGGGTGATGTCACCTCAACTAGCCACACGGCCAGCACGGCCACTGTCACCCCAAGTGGCCACATGGCCAGCATGGCTACTGGGTGGCTTCTTCTGAGCTGTCCCCACGCCAGCATCGCTCCCGTCCCAGTCCTGGCCCCGTGTCCAGCACGGCCACCAAGTGACACTGTTTGGCCAGCAGAGCCAGCGCGGCCACTGGGCGACGTCACCTGAACCAGCCCCACGGCCACCAGCTCTCACGCCCTGGAACCACGGGTTGGGTTGGGTGGCAAGGGACCTAAAAACCCACCCAGTCCCACCCCGGCCATGGGCAGGGACACCTCCCACTGGATCAGGGGCTCCAAGCCCCATCCAACCTGGCCTCGAACCCCTCCAGGGATGGGGCAGCCACCCCTGCTCTGGGCAACCTGGGCCAGGGCCTCCCCACCCTCCCAGGAGAACATTTCTCCCCAAGATCTCATTTCAATCTCCCCTCTTGCAGATCAAAACCATTCCCCTCATCCTACCCCTGCACCAAGAGCTCCTCCCCAGCTTTCCTGGAGCCCCTTTCCATACTGGAAGGTCTCTCTAAGGTCTCCTCGGAGCCTTCTCTTCTCCACAACCCCAACTCTCTCAGCCTGTCCTCGGACGGGAGGTTCTCCAGCCCTCGCATCATCCTTGGAGCCTCCTCTGGCCCCGTTCCAACAGCTCCATCTCCTTCTCCTGCTGAGGATTCCAGCCCTGGCCCCAACCCTCCAGCTGAGGTCTCCCCGAGAGGAGCAGAGGGGACAATCCCCTCCCTCCCTGCTGGCCACGTTCTCTGGATGCAGCCCAGGACACGGGGGGTTTCTGGGCTGCGAGCGCACCTTGTGGCCCCTGTGGAGCTTCTCCTCCCCCATCACCCCAAGTCCTTCTCCTCAAGCTGCTCCCATCACACCATCCCCAGCCTGGATGGAAACCAGGGATTTCTCAGACTCAGGTGTAGGACGTTGCCCTTGGCCTTGTTGAACCTCCTGATGTTCTCCAGCCCCACTTCTCCAGCCTGTCCAGGTCCCTCTGGATCCATCCCGTCCTCCTGGGGTGTCACCTGCCCCACTCAGCTCGGTGTCACCTCCACCCTTGCTGATGGAGCCCTTTGATCTCACTGTCTTTGCCGTTGATGGAGACGTTGAACCGCGCTGGTCCCGGTCTGGAGCCCTGAGGACACCACTGGTCACTGATCTCCAACTGGACTCCAAGCCATTGAGTCTCTGGATGGGACCATCCAACCATCCTTCATCCTCCCAACCATCCCTCATCCAACCATCCCTCATCCAACCAACCATCCCTCATCCTCCCAACCATCCCTCATCCAACCATCCCTCATCCATCCAACCATCCCTCATCCATCCAACCATCCCTCATCCAACCATCCCTCATCCATCCATCCCTCATCCATCCAACCATCCCTCAACCAACCATCCCTCATCCAACCATTCCTCATCCTCCCATCCCTCATCCAACCATCCCTCATCCAACCATCCCTCATCCTCCCATCCCTGGCCTCCAGGTGCCCCTCGGAGGGGCCGTGGGGCTGAGCTCTTTATTGGGTACGAGAGGGTCCGGGGTTGGGGGGGGCTCAGCCCCACACACAAAATAGGGGGGCTCAGGGATGGGGGGGGGCACCTCTAGGGGCTGATGTGGGGCTGGGGGCTTCAGGGGATTGAGGGGGGGGCCGGTCTTCAGCACTTGGGGGGCTCAGGGAGTCAAGGGGCGGTGGGGGGATCCCCAGGTGGTCAGCAGAACTTGGGGGGATCAGGGAGCTGGGGGGGTCCCCAGCACTTGGGGAGCTCAGGGAGTTGGGGGGTAGTGGGAGGGGGGTGTCCTGAGGTTGTCAGTAGCACCTGGGGGGCTCAAGGACCTTGGTGGGGGGGGTCCCCAGCACTTGGGGAGCTCAGGGAGTTGGGGGGTAGTGGGAGGGGGGTGTCCTGAGGTTGTCAGTAGCACCTGGGGGGCTCAAGGACCTTGGTGGGGGGGGTCCCCAGCACTTGAGGGGCTCAGGGAGTTGGGGGGCAATGGGGGGCAATCCTGAGGTTATCAGCAGCACTTGGGGGGCTCAGGGAGTGGGGGGGGGGCAATCCTGAGGTTGTCAGCAGCACTTGGGGGGCTCGGGGAGTTGGGGGGCAGTGGTGGGGTCCTCAGGTAATCAGCAGCACTTGGGGGGCTCAGGGAGTGGGGGGGGCAATCCTGAGGTTGTCAGCAGCACTTGGGGGGCTCAGGGAGCTGAGCGGGGTGCTGGGGGTTCCACAGCACTTGGGGGGCACAGGGAGTTGAGGGGACAGCTGGGGGGGGTCCCCAGGTAGTCAGCAGCACTTGGGGGGCACAGGGAGTGTTGGGGGGCAGTGGGGGGCAATCCTGAGGTTATCAGCAGCACTTGGGGGGCTCGGGGAGTTGGGGGGCAGTGGGGGGCAGGGGGTCCTGAGGTTGTCAGTAGCACCTGAGGGGCTCAGGGACCTTGGGGGGGGGTTGGTCCCCAGCACGTGGGGGGTCAGGGACCTTGAGGGGGGAGCTGGGGGGGTTCCCCAGCACTTGGGGGGCAGTGGGGGGGGCAGGCTGTGCCTGGCACTTGGGAGTTGGGGGGCAGCTGGGGATCCCCTCACCCTACAAGTCTATGGTGTCGCTGGCCAGGCTGTGGCGATCGGCGTCACCGAGGGGGGGTCCGGCGTCACCGGGGGCCTCGGGGGCACCAGGGCTGGACCCCCCCCGGCAGGCGGCACGCGGCTCGTTGGGGGCGGCCGTGGGGAGCCCACGGGGGCCGGTGGGGCCGGATTCCTGGGGGCCTGAGGTGCCAGATCCCTGCGTGCCGGCGGGGCTGGATTCTGGGGTGCTGGATCCCTGTTTGCTGGTGGTACCGGATTCCCTGGTGCCGGTGGTGCCAGATTCCGTGGTGCTGGATCCCTTCGTGCCGGTGGTACCAGATTCCTGTGTGCTGGATCCTCGTGTGCCAGCGATGCCGGATCCATGAGTGCCGGTGGTGCTGGATTCCTGGGGGCCTGAGGTGCTGGATTCCCTGGTGCTGGTGGTGCCGGATTCCTTGGTGCCGCCGGTGCTGAGGGCTCGTGTAGTGGTTGTGCCAGGAGACGTTGTGCTGATCCCGGCCGTGCCAGCAGTGCCGATCCCTCCTCTTCCAGTTGTTCCCAACTCTGCTGTGCCGGGTTTGCCAAGACTTGGTGTTGCGCTCATGCCAAGTGCCGGCGTGTCGGTTGTTCCGCTCCCGGCCGTGCCGATGCCATCGCTCCTGGCTGTGCCGGTGCTGGGGATCCCGGCCGTGCCGATGCCATCGCTCCCGGCTGTGCCGGCGCTGGGGATCCCGGCTGTGCCGATGCCATCACTCCCGGCTGTGCCGGTGCTGGGGATCCCGGCTGTGCCGATGCCATCGCTCCTGGCTGTGCTGATGCTGGGGATCCCGGCTGTGCCGATGCCATCGCTCCCGGCTGTGCCGGTGCTGGTGATCCCGGCCATGCCGATGCCATCACTCCTGGCTGTGCCGGTGCTGGGGATCCCGGCTGTGCCGATGCCATCGCTCCCGGCTGTGCCGATGCTGGTGACACCAGCCACGCTCGTACCGGTGACCTTGGCTGTGCCGATGCCATCGATTCCAGCCACATCGATGCCGTGGACGCCGGCTGTGCCGCCGCCGGTTGCCCCAGCCATGTCGACGTCATTGATGTTGGCTGTGCCGATTCCGAGTACGGTAGCCGTGCTGATGCCGGCTGTGCCGATGCCATCGATGCCGGCTGTGCCGATGCCGTTGATGCCGGCACCCTCGGTGTTCCGGAAGGTTCCAGGCCGTGCGGCCAGCGCCTGGTCGATGCTGCGCCGCAGGTCGATGGGCGAGGGGGGCCGGTAGCCGGCGGTGGGGTCGGCGTCGCCCTCGGGGGTGTCGGGGCGCGGGTGGCTGGCGGCCCCCCCGTTGGCGTGCCGGGGGTCGGGGGTGCCGGGGGCCGGCGCGGGGGGCGCGGGGGGCGGGTTGGGGGGGTTCAGGGCGGCTAACGCTAGCCCGGCGGCCGCCTCGGCCAGGCGGGCGCCCCCCGGCAGCCCCCACCAGGCCCCGGGGCGGGGGGACGCGGGGACCCCCCCCAGCAGCACCCGCAGCGCCCAGGCCCCACGCAGCCCCGCGCCCAGCGCCGCGCTCAGCACCCCCAGCGCCAGCAGCGGCCCCGCGCACGGCCCCCTGCGACCCCCCGAGCCCCCGCAGACCCCCCTACAGCACCCACAGCCCCCCCCACAGCAGCCCCCCCCGGCCCCTTGGCCCCCCTCCCCATCCCCTTTGCCCCCTTCCCTGATGCCGTTGCCCCCCTTGTCCTCTTCGCCCCCCTCCCCACCCTGTTTGCCCCCCTCCCCCTTCCCTTTACCCCCCTCCCCACCCCCTTTGCCCCCTCCAGCCCCGTTACCCCCCTTCCCCTGCTTTTTACCCCCCTCCCCAGCCCCTTTGCCCCCCCCATCCCCACTGCCCCCCTTCCCTTTGCCCCCTGCCTTCTTCCTTTTACCCCCCTCCTTCTTCCTTTTACCCCCCTCTCTGGCCCCGTTGCCCCCCTTGTCCTCTTTACCCCCCTCCCCATCCCTTTTACCCCCCTCTCTGGCCTCATTACCCTCCTCCCCCTTCCTTTTACCCCCCTCCCCTTTAGCCCCCGCATCCCCATTGCCTTCCTCCCCCTTCCTTTTACCCCCCTTCCCCTTCTTCTTACCCCCCTCCCCATCCCCTTTACCCCCCCCATCCCCAATGACCCCCTTCCCTTTGCCCCCCTTCCCCTTCACTTTGCCCCCCTCCCCCTTCCCTTTACCCCCCTCCCCTTTCCTTTTACCCCCCTCCCCGACCCCTTCACCCCCCTGCTCCCCATTGCCCCCCTCCTCAGCCTCCTTACCCCCCTCCCCAGCCTCCTTACCCCCCTCCCCCTTCCTTTTACCCCCATCCCCCTTGCTTTTACCCCCCTCCCCCTTCATTTTACCCCCCTCCCCTTTCCTTTTACCCCCCTCCCTGACCCCTTCGCCCCCCTGCTCCCCATTACCCCCCTCCTCAGCCTCCTTACCCCCCTCCCCCTTCCTTTTACCCCCCTCCTCAGCCTCCTTACCCCCCTCCTCAGCCTCTTTACCCCCCTCCTCAGCCTCCTTACCCCCCTCCCCCTTGCTTTTACCCCCCTCCTCAGCCTCCTTACCCCCCTCCCCCTTCCTTTTACCCCCCTCCTCAGCCTCCTTACCCCCCTCCCCCTTCCTTTTACCCCCCCTCCTCAGCCTCTTTACCCCCCTCCTCAGCCTCCTTACCCCCCTCCCCCTTGCTTTTACCCCCCTCCCCCCCCTCCTTCTCCCCCCCCCCCCTCCCCGCAGCCCCCCCAGCAGGAGCCCCCCGGCCAGCGCGGCCTGCAGGGCGGGGGGCAGCCCCGTCCCCAGCCCGGGGGGGCCCAGGGCAGCCACGGCCGCGGCCCCCCCGGCGTGTAGCACCCCCAGAGCCCCCAGCAGCCCCCCCCCCCATCCCCCCCACCGGCTCCATGAGGCGCAGGGCGAGCCCCCAGCCCAGGCAGGGGGGGTCAGCTCGGCCAGCAGGCGCCTCAGCGGCCCCGGGGGGGGGGGCTCGTTGTTGGGGGGGGGGGGGGGTCCCCGCGGCCAGCAGCGCTCCCGCCGCCCCCGCCGCCCCCCCCGCCAGCAGCAGCAGCCCCACCGCCCGGCCCGAGGGGGGGGAATGGGGGGGACGGGGACGGGGGGGACCCCGGCCCAGCGCCAGCAGCGCCCCCCGAGCCGCCAGCAGCGAGAAGAGAGCCCCCAGACCCAGCTCCGCCAAGGGGGGGGGGGCAGAGGGGGGGGTGGGGTGGGGCGCAGAGGGGGTTGGGGGGGGGCACGGGCCCGAGCAGGAGGAGGAGGAGGAGGAGGAGGGGGCTGCGGGAGAACGGGGGAGGGGGGGATCAGGGGGGGAACCCGGACACAGCGGGACACCCCCCCCCGAAACATACAGGACACCCCAAAGCCCACCCCCCACCCCCCCGAACGGCCCCCAAACCCCACAGAGACTCCCAGTGCCCCCCAAGCCCCCACAGAGACCACAGGGATCCCCCCAAGACCCACAGGGAACCCCCAAACCCTAGAGGGACCCCCAAAAAACAGGGATCCCCCCAAAACCATAGGGAACACCCCCCCCCCCAAATCCCCAGAACCCACAGGGACCCCCAACCCCCCCCAGGGAACCCCCAAACCCCACAGGGAACCCCGAGACCCCCCCCCGAACGGCCCCCAAACCCCACAGAGACCACAGGGATCCCCCCCAAGCCCCACAGGGACCCCCAAACCCCACAGGGACCCCCACTAAACCCCACAGGGACCCCCCGTAAACCCATAGGGACCCCACCCCCCCAAACCCCCAGAACCCACAGGTAATCCCAAACCCCACAGGACACCCCAAACCCCACAGGGATCCCCCAAACCCACAGGGACCCCCTCCCCTCGAACCCCCAGAACCCCCAGGGAACCCCAAACCTCACAGGGACCCCCCCAAACCCACAGGGACCCCCCCAGGTGCCCTCTCCCAACCATATAGGGGTTCCAGTCCCCCCCCCCCATTATGGGAGACCCCCCCTCCCATTTGAGCCCCTCCCCACCTGTCTCAGCGCCGCTGCCCCCCGCGTCCTCCTCGATGGAGCCGTTGCCGCCCCCCGCCTCGAAATCGGGGGGCAACGAGGGGTCCAGGAACCCTGGGGGGGGCACAGATTTAGGGGGGAACAGATTGAGGGGGGAACAGATTGAGGGGGAACAGATTGAGGGGGAACAGATTGAGAGGGAACAGTTTGAGGGGGGGAACAGATTGGGGGGGAACAGATTGAGGGGGGCACAGATTTAGGGGGGGCACAGATTGAGGGGGGAACAGATTGAGGGGGAACAGATTGAGGGGGAACAGATTGAGAGGGAACAGTTTGAGGGGGGGAACAGATTGAGGGGAACAGATTGAGGGGGGCACAGATTTAGGGGGGAACAGATTGAGGGGGGAACAGATTGAGGGGGCACAGATTGAGGGGGAGAACAGATTGAGGGGACACAGATTGAGGGGGGGAATAGATTGAGGGGGGCACAGATTGAGGGGGAACAGATTGAGGGGGAACAGATTGAGGGGGGGAACAGATTGAGGGGACACAGGTTGAGGGGGGAACAGATTGAAGGGACACAGGTTGAGGGGGGCACAGATTGAGGGGAGAACAGATTGAGGGGGGAACAGATTTGGGGGGAACAGATTGAGGGGGAGTACAGAATGAGGGGGGAACAGATTTGGGGGGGAACAGATTGAGGGGGAACAGATTGAGGGGGCACAGATTGAGGGGGGATAGATTGAGGGGGGACAGATTGAGGGGGGGAACAGATTAGGGGGGACAGATTGAGGGGGGGAACAGATTGAGGGGGGCACAGATTGAGGGGGGGAACAGATTGAGGGGGAACAGATTGAGGGGGGCACAGATTGAGGGGGAACAGATTGAGGGGGGCACAGATTGAGGGGGGCACAGATTGAGGGGGAACAGATTGAGGGGGGACAGATTGAGGGGGGGAACAGATTGAGGGGGGAACACATTGAGGGGGGGAACAGATTGAGGGGGGGCACAGATTGAGGGGGGGAACAGATTGAGGGGGGGCACAGATTGAGGGGGAACAGATTGAGGGGGGGAACAGATTGAGGGGGGACAGATTGAGGGGGGGGAAACAGATTGAGGGGGGAACACATTGAGGGGGGTCAGATTGGGGGGGAAGAGATTGGGGGAACAGATTGAGGGGGAACAGATTGAGGGGAGCACAGATTGAGGGGGGAACAGATTGAGGGGGGACAGATTGAGGGGGGGAACAGATTGAGGGGGAAACAGATTGAGGGGGGAACAGATTGAGGGGGGACAGATTGAGGGGGGGCACAGATTGAGGGGGGAACAGATTGAGGGGGACAGATTGAGGGGGGGAACAGATTGAGGGGGAACAGATTGAGGGGGGGAACAGATTGAGGGGGGAACAGATTGAGGGGGACAGATTGAGGGGGGGAACAGATTGAGGGGGAACAGATTAGGGGGGGAACAGATTGAGGGGGGCACAGGTTGAGGGGGAACAGATTAGGGGGGAACAGATTGAGGGGGGGAACAGATTGAGGGGGGGAACAGATTGAGGGGGGCACAGATTGAGGGGGGGGACAGATTGAGGGGGGAACAGATTGAGGGGGCACAGATTGAGGGGGGCACAGATTGAGGGGGAATAGATTGAGGGGGGACAGATTGAGGGGGGAACAGATTGAGGGGGGGCACAGATTGAGGGGGGAACAGATTGAGGGGGGTCAGATTGGGGGGGAAGAGATTGGGGGAACAGATTGAGGGGGAACAGATTGAGGGGAGCACAGATTGAGGGGGGAACAGATTGAGGGGGGAACAGATTGAGGGGGACAGATTGAGGGGGGGGGAACAGATTGAGGGGAACAGATTGAGGGGGGGAACAGATTGAGGGGGGGGGAACAGATTGAGGGGGGAACAGATTGAGGGGGACAGATTGAGGGGGGGAACAGATTGAGGGGGAACAGATTAGGGGGGAACAGATTGAGGGGCGAACAGATTGAGGGGGGGAACAGATTGAGGGGGGCACAGATTGAGGGGGGGACAGATTGAGGGGGGGACAGA